>NW_020884909.1:8319482-8321255 GCF_003945725.1 Corapipo altera | reverse complement strand
CCCCGGGGGGGGGGGAGGGGCCCTGAGGGTTCCTGAGCTTGGGGGAAAGGCAGGAAGTTCCCTGAGGGAGGGGAAGGGGCAGGAGAGGTAATTTTTTGAGGAGATTTGTGTGAGTTTCTGGTCATTTTTTGGGGGGATTTGGGTGAGTTTGTCGTCAAGTTTTGGGGAGATGTGTGTGAGTTTCAGGTCATATTTTGGGGAGATTTGGGTGAGTTTTGCGTCCTTTTTTGTTGAGATTTCTGTGAGTTTGTGGACATTTTTAGGGGAGATTTGTTTAAGTTTCTGGTCATTTTTTTTGGGAGATTTGGGTTAGTTTCGAGCCGTTTTTTGGGGAGATTTGGGTGTATTTGTGGTCATTTCTTGAGGAGATTTCTGTGAGTTTGTGGTCATTTTTTGGTGAGATTTCTGTGAGTTTCTGGTCATTTTTTGGGGAGATTTGGTTGAATTTCTGGTCATATTTTTGGGAGATTTCTGTGAGTTTCTGGTCATTTTTTGGGGAGATTTGTGTGAGTTTTGGGTAATTTTTTGGGGAGATTTGTTTGAGTTTCTGGTCATTTTTTGGGGAAATGTGTGTGAGTTTTGGGTAATTTTTTGGGGAGATTTGGGTGAGTTTGTGGTCATTTCTGGGGGAGATTTGGGTGAGTTTCTGGTCATTTTTTGGGGAGATTTGTGAGAGTTTTTAGTGTATGTTTTGGGGAGATTTGGGTGAGTTTGTGGTCATTTTTTGAGGAGATTTCCTTGAGTTTTTGGTGCATTATTTGGGGAGATTTGGGTGAGTTTCTGGTCATTTTTGGGGAAGATTTTCTTTAGTTTGTGGTCCAATTTTGGAGAGATTTGTGTGAGTTTCTGGCCATTTTTTGGGAGATTTGGGGACTCGGCAACCGCCCGAAGAAACCTCAGCAGCTGCTGCCTGGGACAGGCCCCAGTCGCCGAGCAGAGCACATAAGCACATTGCAACCCGACACACGCTGCCCGGAGAGAACCGTGTGAGACAGAACCACGGCCACCGCTGCTGCAGTCACCCCGGGCAGGGTCAGGGTGCGAGCTAGTGCCAGTAAACTACCGCGCTGACTGGGCAAGTCCCTGTGTCACCGTTCACTACCGCTCTCAACAGCAGCAGCCAAGCAGCGGCCAGAGGTGTGAGGTCAACACCCCGGAACAGTTCCCTGAGGAAGGGCCAGCGCCTCCGGCGCCCCAGCAAAGAACGAGATCAAGAGACCCGCGGCGGAGGAAGCAGCAGCAGGACCCGAGCGGGAACCACTCAGAAGGCAGGAGGAACCCGGAAACGAAAGAGACACCGGGAAAGACAAACACAAGCAGAGCACGAGGTATGCAAAAACCGGGGCTATGGAGCGTGGGCGGTGGAGAGGATCCCACAGAGTCTCTGGGGGGCTCCGGGGAAGGTCTGAGGGAGGAAAGAGCCTGAGCGGGACCAGCGGCAAAGGAGGGAGCGAGCGGAAGCCCGGGAGCAAAGGCACGAGAGACACCCAGGAACAGTGACCCCAGAGACAAACGGAGTGGGGCAGACACAAAGCTACCGACTTCAGCAGTAGTCAAAGCAGCGAAAACCCCCTTCCTTGACTTTTTTTCCTTTTCCTTTGCAGCCTGAATTATGAACTGGTCTTTTTTTGCAAACCCTTTTTGTTTATTAACCTGTTTCAGCTTCACAGTGTAAGGCGAACAAAACGCTACCAATACAGAGATTGTCCCCCCGCACCCCGCAAACAATCCTAACCCTAATCCTAAACCTTAACCCTTGATAACTCTAGCTCT
>NW_020884909.1:8313406-8319472 GCF_003945725.1 Corapipo altera | reverse complement strand
GCTAACCCTAACCCCTAATCCTAAACCCCAACCCTAATCCTAACCCTCATACTCCACCTTGCCCCATGTTTTGCACATTCATATCAGTAAAAGAAACCTCCAAGCTCTTCCTCCAGTCCCAGTTGCATCTTTCCTGCATCCTCGTACTCCCTCACCTGTTCACGTGCACTGCTTCCCTCTCCTGAGCTGCCTCCCGGCAAATAGCTCATTCCTCGGCACCTTCCTTAAGCAATGATCCACCTCCAGATAGACCCAGGGGCTTCCTGCAGCTGCTGCAAGATGCTCTCACCATCACTGCTTGAGAGACTCCCTGGAATCGGCCGCTCCCCTGCAAAATCTCCCTACACAAAGTGCTCCAAGATAATCACCCAGCGGGGCATCCCCCTCCTCATCCTCACTGGCGACACCTGGGGCTGCCCCGCCTGGGAGGGGAGGGCACGTGGAGTCACAGGCGAGGGGGAGGGAGACGAGCTAGAGGGGTTGGAGCCTTTTCGGGGACGACTGGAGTACTCCGTGTTCATCAGCAGGTGGCAGCAGTGGTTTAAATCCCAGCCCAGATCTCAGACTTGCTGTGTTACACTGAGAGGAGACAGAAAAAACTCTCTGAATACAGTTTTTATTTCCTTCATATCCAGCATATTTTCTCATACTTTCACGTCCTTTCCTGTTTTTTTACATATAAAACTTACATTTGTATTTCCCAACTCTATATATCTATATTCAGAATTTCTTTTACTCTAAGATCCTATATATAATACAGCCGTTACAAGGTTCTATTTTGAAATCAATTTATATATAAAGTAGTATTATTTTTCAATATATAGAAAAATGAGGAATGTTAGTCTTTAGTATTGTTTGTGCCCCACCCACCCCTCAATGAATTTTCAGGCATTTTTGGAAGGACCCTGCATAAATCCCTTCACTCCCCACCAACCTCACCTGTATGAGGACAGTGCCTTGCCTCCACTCAGGCTCTACTGAACCACACTCCCTCTCATTTACTGTGCTGCAGTCAGTGCTGGATGTCTCAGCCCTACCCTATGACATTGCTGCAGGGAGATCAGCCCATGAAGCTTTAGGACATGGCTGTACCGGGATCAGAATATGTGCTCACAGACCCACCTCAAACCGAATCCACAGCACCCACACCCCGGCCTCTGTGTGCCTCAGTCTGTAGGGACAACCTCTGCAAAGGGGCCTCGGGAATGAGCACCAGACCCAGGACACAGTTACAGAGTGCTGAATGCAGTGAAAACTTGAATGTGCTCTGAAGGATCTGAATACCACACTGAAAAACAGAGAATTTTCTTTTAAAAAGTAATTTTATTTTGTATTTTCTACAGAGTTCCTAGCAAAACTTTCCCATTACTGAAGGGAAAAAATACAGGTCAGGCAAGCTTATCCAGCACTAGTGAAACACACCCTTGACAGCGCAGTTGCACTTGTCCTTGGAACTTCACTACAGTTCTGACACTTCATCTTTGCACTGACAAAGAAAACTGCAGTGTTGAAAGAGTGCTGAGATGAAGAAGGATACATTAAGTGGACAAGAGGGACACACAAATAAAAGAAATAAAGAGCATTTGTAAAACTTGCCATATACAAAATAACTTCTTCTGGAGGGTGATTTTCAATTTTTTTTTTAACTGAAAGCCTGAACAAAGATAAACCTTTCACCAGAAATCATTTGAAAATGCTGTTTTTACAAGCAATAATGGGGCACTAATCAAACCACCAGTCTCCTGCAAACTTGTGATAGTTTTCACCCTAGGCCTTCCTGGAGACCAGCTTGTAACCAGGAAGGAACTAGAAAAGCGATAAAGGAAGTATTCCATATCATTCCTTTCCGTAACACAACATATAAAAAGGCACAGATAAGAGAGTTCGCTTTTCTCTCTTCCAGTGGCTGAAGGCAACAGGTCTCTCCGTAGATGGGCTTTGCTTATATAGGCCAGGGCCTGCTACTCAGACCTGCCGTTATCTCCGGTCTCTCCGGGAGGTGTGGGGGAATTGGCTGCTGCCTTGCACAGCTGTGCTGTCCTGCTCAGGGAAGTATTTAATTTGTCTTTATATTTATTCTTTAGCTCTCTATTAATGGGTATATTTAGAAGATATTTCTTTTTAGGTTTCTTTTTATCCCTGTTTTCCCCCTCCCTTTTCCCCCCCTTGTGTATAATATAATTCAAATTGTAGATATAATTGTAAATATATGTAATATGTATATATTTGATATAATCCCGTTTCATTTGAACTTCTTTCAGTTTTTTTCCTGTGGTTCGTTTTTTTTTCCCTTGCTTGGGGACAGCTTGGACTTGGCAGGAGAGCCAGGCCAAACTGATACACACATTCTTATTGGGGGCTCATCCAGGATATTTTGGTTAAGTTTGGCCTGTTTTGAAAACATTGTCCAGGAAGACAGCCAAGCTCGGTGTTATTTTGCAAACCAATCTATTGTTTTGGGAACAGGTCCAGGAACACTGCCAGAGTCTGGGAAAACTGCCAAGTGCAGTCTTTGTTTACCCTCTCAGAGTTGAGGGTGCCAAGCTTTGGGGCCAGTCCTGCTATGGAGCACAGCCACTGGTGGCCCCAGGCCTGCTTAGCCCAGCAGGACTGATACTTTGCTCCTGATGAGTTCAGCGTCCCTAGGTGAGGGAAAAACCAGTCAACACCTTGTCAACTAGACCAGAGCACTGAGTGCCACGTCCAGTCTCATCTGCAAAATGTTCATTGTCAAACCTCTAGTGAGGTCTTTAGCTGAGAGGAGGAAAAAGTATTTTGCATCTCCATTGGTACAGGTGTAGATAGAGGCCGACAGAGCTTTTGCCTTTTTCAGACAATCGCACAGTTTCCTGACTCCCTAGCAGCTGAATGTCACAGATCTCCTTTCCTACATCCATGCAGATGTCACACACAGGTACCTTTACATGTTTTCTCAAGCCTATGCAGGGCCAAGATTTTGTCACCCTGTACATTCCAAGGTGAGTGTTCTGGTTAGTGAGTACAGCAACTTCCCCCCCTCCTTGCAATCAAAGAACCATTTTCCCAGGCCATTTCTTTTAAGGGTTAGGATTTTTTAAAACTGATGTCGTGTCACCAAATCTGCTTGGGATCTCTCCCATCTTTTTGACTGTCCTTGGATTTAAAAAGCACACACTCCCTTCCATTTTCCAACAGCAAAACACAAAATGCTCCTGACCCACAATGTAACCCTAAGGATGGGCACCCCCACCTCGCCATTCTGACGGAGAGCTGTCGAGCACCCCCAACCCACCCGTGGGATCTGAGTACAGCAGCACAGACACGGCAATGCCGAGAGCGGGAACAGCAGCCCTGCTGATGGGATTTGTGCAGCAGGAGACAAGCACAGAGGGACACATTTGGCCACTCACAAACCAACACTGAATTTCCTCAAAACCTGTTCCCCAAGACCATCTGCTCAGAACACTGTGCCAAACAGCATACTTTGGTGCATTCAAAACAGTCAAATTCTTGGATGCTTGCTATTTTCTTTCCCTCACTGTTGTCATTCCTTCAGAAATTCTACCCATAGCCAAGTTACTGGCTACTTCTTCAGGCATTTCCCTCCCTGGTACTACCAGCACATTTACACAGTCAAGGAACTTAACAGCTTTCTAAAATTATCCAGGTGCCAATTACAGCCACAAAAGAAAAGCAAAAGGAAAAGAAGGGTCAGGTAGCCAGAGAGCTCTGCAGGTGGCACCAGGCAACATCACACTTGCTAAGACACATCCTTTTGCACAGAGGAGGAAACAGGCCAATATTATGGCAAGTTGTGCCCTTCTCCCAGTGCTGACAATAATCACATACAGCACCATGTAAAGCTCAAAGGGGGCATGTCTCAGTCAAAGTGACTCACCACAAGATAAGCGGGTGGGGGGGGCGCGCGGAAATGGCAAAAGCAGAGACACCAGGACATTCTCTTGCTTCCAAGGCAAGACCAATCATCCCTCTAGGAAAAGGGAAAGAGGCAAGGGTTCATCAAGCAATACATAATTTAGCAAGTGAGTTTAACATATACCATCAGGTTTTGTGCACAGAGGAAATAAAACTCACTGGTTTTAGTAGCTAAAATATCAGGGGAAATTACCGTCTGGTTACAGCAGTAAGCTTCCCACAGCAGTTTCAGGTGCCTGCCTTTGGAGACCAGCCCCAAAGCAGAAACTCCTCTCGACTGCTCCTGAGAGAGGCAGTTGGAACTTTAGGTGCTCAGGAAATCGATTCCCTCCCCTAAGTCCTGGCTCACCTGCCCGAGCATCTACAGTGCTAATATTCCACCTCACTCTCTGCTTTGCACGTTCGTATCAATAAAAGAAACTTCCAAGGTCTTCCTCAAGTGCAAGCTGCATCTTCTCTGCACCCCCATACTCTCCCACCTCTTCACGTGCGCTGCTCCCCTCTCCTGCGCTGCTTCCTGGAACAGGGCTCATCCCTCGGCACCTTCCTCGAGCGATAATCCAGGTGCATCCGGTGCTTCCCCCAGACCTGCGAGATGTTCTCACCATCACTGCTTGAGAGACTGCCTGGGATCGAATGCTCCCCTGCAGAAGCTCCCTATAAGAAGTGCCCCAGACAACCACCCACGCCCTCCCCTCGTCATCCTCACTGGCCACACCTGGGGCTGTCCCGCATGGGAGGGGAGAGAAGGGCGGGTGGAGTCACAGGCGGGCACGCGGGAGAGGAGGCGGCGCGAGCAGGAGGGAGGGGCCGGCGCTCGCGCCGCTTCGCGGGGTTTGGCTCTGGGCTCTGGGGTTCTTTTGGGCTGGTTTTGGATGCGGATTTGGGGGACTGCGCACACCCTCCCCTGGTCACAGCCCCGCCCCAGCTCGCTGCACCCTACTGCACTCCCCGCACCCCTTGCTCAGCTCCGCGGGGATTTGTGCCTCCTCTGAAGGTGGCAAATGTCTGCAAAGCGAGTCGGGAAGCCAGAGAGCTGCGGCCCCCGGGCCCCGTCGCGGCTTCCCCGCCGTCACCCGGCACCTCCCGCCCGTCCCGCCCCGCAGCGCCGCTCCCCGTGCCGCCCTCGAACACAAACCCCCCAGCACAGGCCGGTCCCTCCCCGGCAGCCTCGGCAGCGCCGGGAGCGGCCGCAGCCCCCAACGACGGGCGGGGCGCGCCGGGAGGGGCCGCGCGGGGCGGGGGCGGGTCCCGCGGCTGCGACCCCGCGGGGAAGGGACCCCCGGGCCGGCCCGGTCCGGCACCGCCGCTGGCCCTGCTCGGCCACCGCCCCTCGCCCACAGTTTAACATTGGAGAGCCAAGATTTAACCCAGAGCGCTGCAAGCTCCCAAGTGCAGGGCATTTCCATAGACTTGTTATTTTTCTCTTTTCAATGACCATGTTGCTAAAGTCAGGGAAATACAATCAGCATTCCCTAAACACCATCACTTCTACATCCACCTGGGATGAGGGGACGACGGGCAGCAGCCTGTCCTGGACAGGCTGCAGGGATGGTGTGAAGGCCACTGTTCCCCAGGTTTGAAGGACTCTGGCCATGATTCCCGGCCCGTGAACAGAAAGCCCAGAGCAAACGGGAACTCCAGCCAGCTGCAGGCAGATGTTACTCCGTCCCAGTTTGCCAGGGGTGGGGAGAAAGGTGCCCTTCCCTGTTTGGAAATGGAAGTCATCCCCTGTGCAGAGCCCACTCTGACCCTTGGCCTCGTGGGAGCCAATTCCCCTGTCCCAGCCCACTTCCTGCAGAGAAGAAAGGGAAAGATTGCACATAAGGAAGAAATTCTTCCCTGGGAGGGTGGGGAGGTGGCCTGGCACAGAGAAGCTGTGGCTGCCCCATCCCTGGAAGTGGCCAAGGCCAGGCTGGACGGTCTATTGGAAGGTGTCCCTGCCCGTGGCAGGGGGTGGAAGGAGATGATCCCTGAGATCCTTTCCAACCCAAACCACTCCAGGATCCCAGGATGATTCCATGCTCTCTCTCTGCATTTATTTGGCATCATTTCCTCTCAAAAATAACATCTGCAATTTAGTTGATTGCTAAAGCCATCATTTTAAAATCATCCCAGGAATAAAAAGGGACTGGAAAACACACAGAAATC
>NW_020884909.1:8212882-8313306 GCF_003945725.1 Corapipo altera | reverse complement strand
AAAAATGACCCAAAACTCTGCATTTATTTGGTCTCATTTCCTCTCAAAAACAACATCTCCAATTTAGCTGATTGCTAAAGCCATCATTTTAAAATCATCCCAGGAAACAAAAGGGACTGCAAAAGACACAGAGAGCATTCCTACACCCACCAAATCATTAGGAATTGGAACCCGATTCCCTCATCTCCCTCCTTGTTTTTCTTGGTTGGCAAACCTGATGATCCCCACTGGCTATTTTTGGGCTGCTTTTCTTCCACAGCTCCTTTCTCCCGGCTGAAACCTCCCCGCATATTCAGGGCTTATCTGGAGGGAAGCCCCTCAGAGGTATTTCCTCTCGTGGCAATTCTGTGGGATGAAGAAGTAAAAAAAGCACGTCAAGAGCTCCTTCTCAACCCTTCCCTCGCAAACACCCTCCCAGTTTGTCCTCGGCAGCTCCATCCCCCTGGTACCCGCACGCGATGCTTCGGCTCCACTGGGAAAGGGACAGCAAGGGCAGGAGCAAGCTCAGTGCTGGGCAGGGGCTCCCTGGGGAACGGCACTTCAGTGCTTTAGTCCGTGGCCTTTCCTGCTGCCCTCCCTCCTGGAGGCAGAGGATGACCCGTCCATTCCTCTCTCCCTTGTTTCTCCCACACTCGCAGACCCAGGTCCTGCTCTTTTGGCCCCACTTTTCTTACCAGACCTGGCATCATTTTCCAGAGTCCCCAGGAAACTTCTGCACTTGACCCATTGCTGAGTGCAGGCACTTCCCTCTGTCTCTGGAAGTGCCTGCACAAGTTGTCCTTGTCCCAGCTCTGCCAAACTGACACACACTGACACAGGAGAAATAACAGGTCTTCCTTGCACAATTCCTGACCCTAACCCTTGCCTGTTCTGCCCAGAGCTGAGGGAGATCTGAAGGAATATTAATAAACCACCTTTGTTAAGAGCAGTCATCAGCCTGGTCCTTCAGGCTTTGCAGGAGTTTGTAGGGAACAGACCCAAATTCCAGTCCTACCTCTACATTTCTAACAGCTTTCCTCGGAGAGATTCTGGACAGTAACACATACTACAGAAAGAAAAGAACTACACAAGGAGTAACAGAAGGTTTGGCATGAAGAACAGAAGTTCCTGTTCTCCCTTATCAGGCTGGGACTGTAGGACCCAGTCTTTGCCATCAAGAGACCAAAGTGTTTTCATTAAGACTTAAACCTCTCTCCCATGGGTGTTTCTCAGAGAACTGGGCCAGCACTGAGCTACTCCCATGTGCCTGCAGTGCTTTGGGGAGGGGCAAGACAAACTCCCACTTCTGCTTGGAAGAGAATGAAAAGTCATTCCCCTTCTCTCTCTAACCCAGCACCAAAGCAGTCATGTAGGACAACACCGGACTATGCATGGAAGGCCTGATTCAACTGGGAAAGAAAAAAACCCTAAACAAAGAAACAAAACCACTCCGAATTTCAAGGCAAAAATACACTGCTTCCTGAACAGGAGCACACAAAACACATTGAAGCCAAAGAGAAAACGACAAACCAGAAAAAAAAAAAAGAACCAAAAGAAGTGCTCTGCCTGCCTTGATACGCTCTCTGCTTGATCATTCCAAAGGAAATTCTCCACAGATCAGAAGCAATTACCAATCATTTGTCCTCTATGGAAAATTAATGACTTGGGTTTCTGTTGAGGGGCTGGACATGTCCAATGAGGGTTCAGGGTCTGGTGGGTTGCTTATGGCAGATCCTGACTGGCCCAGGCCAAACCCAACCACCCCCACCACTGCTCCATCCCACATGAAGAATATTGATACTGTATAGAAATACTCCCCTTCCCTGCTGCTCCATCCTTCCTTACACATCCATGGAGCAGGTTTTCTCCACCATTTGTTCCCAGTAACAGCTCTCCAGACTGAATCCCAGCTCCCCCAGACACAAACTAAACACATAAAAACGTAAGTTCCATCAGCACCTGGAATTCCGAGCTCTCTGTTCCCTGGAATCCTCATCCCAACACTCACAGCAATCTCACCTCAGCCCACAGGCTCTCTGTCCTCACAGGGAAACACAGCCTGCTCTGGCACCGCATTTCCTCTCATTCCTGGTCTCCTGCAAACCCCCAGGGAAATCCAATCCCTCAGATCCTGCATCCCTGGACACGAGGGGAACTAAAGTTTGACCCGGATCTCAGCGCCCTGGACAAGTGTGTTCCCAGGAGCACAGGCCCATCCATCCCTCCTTTCCCCCCAGGGAGTCCCAAATCCTCCCCCAGCTCCCCTGTGCCTGTCCCCCGGCCCAGCCCAGCTCCAGGCTCTCCCCCAGCGCTGTGTCAGCTCCAGCCCTGGCAGAGCTGCAAACATACCCCCAAGCTCGGCTCCCCGGGCTCTTGGCTTTCACCCTTCTCTTCTGATTACTCACTACAGGCGTTTCTTCTCTGAAACTTGCTCTTATCCCCCCCTCACCACCACCCCCCGCCCCCGGCCGGTCGCCCCCACTGCCCTGCCCAGCGGCCCCGAGCGCTTCAGGCGCCGGCCCGGCCAACGCCTCGCTCTGCGCAGGCGCCGCTTCCCAGCCCGCCCCGACCGCCGGACCCTGCCTCGCAGTCGCCACCTGGCGGACACGGCCGGGAGCGGCACTGCAGCCGCCCCCCTCCCCCTTGCGAGACCCGCGGCGCCTTTCGCGAGGACGGGTCTTTCTTCCCTAAAACCTGCTCTTACCTAGGAAAAGCTGAGCAATTCACAGAGTTGCTGTTTGTAGCCCACCTTCCCAAAGGATTTCTCTCTCCCGGCGGCAGCGGCGGCGGCAGCAGCAGCAGCAGCAGCAGCAGCAGCAGCAGCAGCAGCAGCAGCAGCAGCAGCAACGCTCCCCTGGAAGCCCTGACTGAGGCTGGGAATTGACACACAACAAGCCAAGAGCATTAAGTCGGCCCCAAAACACTCCACAACCAACCAATTTAAAGTCACCTTTGTCTCAGCTCCCCACGCAAGCAGAGGCTTTGGGATTCCAAGGCAAACCCTGAGAGGCCCAGAGAGCAGCAGCTCCTCAGCCCCACCACGGCCTCCCTCGGCGTCCCCCAGCCGGGAACCGGGCTACCCAGCCCCTGCTGTGCAGCACAGCACGCGGGGGGATGACTTTTGGGACCCCTCCCTGGCCGCCGCAGAGCAATGCAGGCATTGGGGCCAAGTCCTGCCCGGCCCCCGGGCACTGCAGACAGTTCAGCCCCAGCAGTGGGCTTTTCTGCCCTTGCTTCCTCTCTCATTTGGAAGCAGATGGTGAGGAACAAGCCCCACGCAGACGGCGCAGGGGCAGCCCCGGGCACAATCAGCACCGAGCAGCAAGGTCTGGGCTCGCCAGAGGCCTGGGCCTTCCTAGTCCAGGCTGTGGGCTTCCTTTGCTTTCTTCTGCTGCAATTCTCCTGCCCCGGCAAGTGTTAAAAGACAGACTACCCAGTGAGACGTGCCCCAAAACAGCAATCAGTTCCAAGGCCAGAAAATCTCAGGGCCACACTCAGAAACCCTTCTGCGAGGCCCCCAGAGAAGTCAAGGGGAGCTGGGATTCCCTGGAGTCCCAGGGAACCGAGGGGAAGGTGGGAAGGGGGCAGAGAGCAAACCCCCCCAGCTGCTTCTCACTGCAGCCCCTACGGCAATTGCAGCTGCCCTGGGATTTCATGCCCTCTGTGTCTCTTCCATTGGGGAAAAGTACTGGGATGTACTGGGAGGGACTGGGGGCAGGGGGAAGGGACGGGTATGGGACTGGGGAGACTGGAGAAGGACTGGGGACACTTGGGGGATTTGGGCTGGGAGTGGGGTATGAGAAATAAATAATCTGGTTCTATTATAAGTAAAATGAATTTAGTGGAAAACAGAAGGTGGTGAGATTTTTCTTTCATTTAATTCCAAGGTTTTTTTAGGCGCCTTGTGGAGACTGTAAGGTGAAAGGCTCATCTGGGCCTGACGCCAGGAAAACGTCACGGTGGGGATAGGGAAAATTCGTCATCATGGCTAGGCTTCGCGAACGAAGATTTGGGAAGGGCTCTACCCACGTTTGTTGCAGGCGCGTTGGTGGCTAAAAAGGCCAGTACAAGATAGGCGTGTCCGGTTGCAAAAGGCACAGCAGAAAGACTCCTTAGATGGTAAATTCTGCAAGGCACGATTCTTTCTGCGCTGTCTTTTCTCCTCAAGGGTGATCCTGCTGCGTTCGCAAAGGCATCAGCAGCATTATAGATGGTGTGTCTCAAGGCCTCCCAATTGGAGGCCAGAGTAGACCAGTTATGATGATCAGTATGGCCAAGGCTGAGATGTTGTTTCAGGGAGTCCTTGTATCTTCTCTTTGGGGCTCCTCTCTTGCAGCAGCAAGTTCACCATAGAGCAAGATCTTAGGGAGGCAGTGGTCCTTCATCCTGGAGATGTGCCCTGCCCAACGCAGCTGTGTTCTCAGTAACATGGCCTCAATACTTGTGACTGCTGCTTGTTCTAGAACAGATGGATTGGTCACATGACCAGTGGATGTTTAGGATTGTGCGGAGACAGCATTGATGGAAGCGTTCGAGGAGTCGCAGGTGGTGGTGGTAGATGACCTATGATTCAGATCCATATAAGAGAGCAGACAGCACTATAGCTCTGTAAACACTGATCTTTGTACTTTTCTTCAGGTGTTTATTTCGCCAAACTCTTTTATGAAGCTTTCCAAAGGCACTATATGCCTTTGTGTGCTGGTTTAAAAGTTAACCAGCAGGGGAAACCAACCCAACTCAAAAGAGAGATTACAAATCAGAATAACAATTTAATAAAATAATACAATAAGTACAACCACACAGACAAGCAACCGGCCCTAACCCACAAAGCCCAAATGTACAACCCAGCACCCCAGGGCACAAACAAAACGGTGCTCCCTGGGCCCCCCCCCTGAGTCCAAAGCAAAGGGAGAGGGGAAAAACCTGCTGGTGGGAGAGCTGCTGCAGTCCGGCCAAAGTGGTGATTGCAGTTCAGTTGGGGGTGGTGGTCTCAGTCCGGCTGAGAGCGGTGAGCTGCAGTCCTCCTCTGGATCCCACAAGAGGTGGAAAGGTTCTGAAACTCCAGGTTTATATATTCTCCAGCTCAGGCAGCAATGCTTAGCCCCTCTCTCAGAGCGGGGAATTCCATAAAAGGATGCTCAATCCTTCCCTCAGAGTGGGGAATTCCATAAAAGGGTGTGAGGGTGCTCAGTCAGGGAATTCCACAAAAGGGCATGAGGACAGGAGCATGGGCCGGGGGGGGGCACCTCACAGGCCTCTACTGACAACAGTTTCTGGGAAATGGCATGGAGGGCTATAGAATACACAGTTTCGGGCTACACCCATCCGATGATGAATCGGTCCCAGCTGTTCTAACTAGGACACTTTGCTAACCTGTTGTCTAGCTCTCTGTCAATCTTACCATCCGAGGAGATGAGACTACCTAGGTAATTAAACTGCTGAACTAATTTGAGCTCTGATTTGCCAATGGTGATACCGCTGCCGGGCAGGCTCCCAGCCCCCGGCCAAGTCGGCCACCATGCTGCTGGGGGGCCATGCCGGGCAGGCTCCCCGGCGGCCACCAGGGAAAATTATAAAAATGGAAAATATACCCTCGCCACATGGCCAGCCTTTGTGTACATCATCAATCAATCAGGAGGGAGGGTGACACCCCCTCCTGAATTCGAAAAATTACCTTTTAAGGTAAAATACCTGTCACCTGTTGAATATTTAACAGCTTATGTAACCAAAAGGGTACAAAAAGAGTGCTGTTTTTCAAACTGCGTGTGCTTTCCAGGCCATGTGACTTGGGATTGCACCCAGCGCTGCAATAAAGGATTTCTTGCTGCCATTTTCCTTGTCCTGCAGGTATTTTTTGTCATTTCATAAATCGAAAGCAAGGATTTTTCCAACAGGGACACTGGTGTGGGACTGTGATTTCAGCTTGAGACCCACAAGCTTTATTTCACTGCCAGCTCTGCTCTCAGCAGCAGCTCTGCATCTTGCCATCACCGCCACGAGAAGCTGTTCCAGGTTCTCACTGCAGGATCTTCATCTTGGCTCCAGCTCTGGGACTTTCCAGCTCCAACCTCACACTCCCAATCCCAGTCCCCCAGTTACTCCTACAGCCCCACAACTCTTATCCCAACTCCAAAGTCGCAATTCCTACCCTATACTGATTTCAGCTCTTCCCGCCCAGTCTATGTTCCTGCCCATCAATCCCTATTCCACAGCTGCACAAGGATTTCAGTGACGGTGCCACAGTCTCTATCCGAGCTTGAGACACTCTCCCAGCTCCAGAGATGCAATTCCAGCCCAATACCGATTTCAGCCCCAGTCTCCCTGTCCACTTTCCCACTTTACAATCCCTATGCCACCACACAGGGATTTCAGTGACAGTGCCACATTCCCTGTCTCAGTCCTACAGTGATTTCTGCTCCAGTGCCATGGTCCTTATCCCTGCTCCACAGTCCCTTTCTGAGCTCCACTCTCCCTATCCCATAGCCAGACTCCTAAGCTTTATTTCTCTGCCAGCTCTGCTCTGCCAGCTCCCAGTAAAGCTGCTGCACGTTCCAACCCTAGCATCTTTCTTTTGTTAAAGGTCTGAGTTTTCCACTCCAGTTCTCAAGCCCACATTCCATGCCAAGCCTGACTATTTTTATCCCAGCTCCATGTGTGCAGTACTTATGCCAGGTCCATGCTCCTTAACCCAGCCTCACTCATTTTGCCCACAGCCCTACCAACTTTATGTCTCCACCAGTTCTGCTGCCTGAGCTCCAGGTCCTCAGCTTTCTGCTGTCTCTGCCTAAAGCTGCTTCTGGATATCTCTGCAGCCTGGGGCTGTTGACAAGGCCACAAATCAGTCTTAGTCATTCACTTAAATATCTCTAGGAGCTGTCCCACCCATCCTAATGGGAACAGTACTACACCAACAAAGCAATAGAACAGACAATCAAGTAGTCAAAGATGAAAATAAAAGTAAAATAAAGTGACAATAGAATGAAACACCTTTTATTACGTTTCTTTGTAACAATACTTTCAATACCAGCCCCCCTGAGAGGCTGCAGCCTAGTCCTTCTGGTTCGGGGGAGCACCCCTGAGCATGGGCTGCTCCCCCCCGAGCACTGACCAAAGCTGGCCGGCAGAGCTGCCCGGGACACCGCCTGCCCAACGCCCTGCCTCGGCAGCTGCGGGGAACCCACCCCGGCTCCCCCTGGATCGGCAGCCGAGGGGGTGCTGCCCCATGGCTCCCCACGGCTCCCTGGAGCGGCAGCCGCGAGGGTCCCAGCCTGGCTCACCGCCGCTCCTCGGCCCAGCGGCCGCGCCGATCCCGGGCCGGCTCCCGCCGCTCCAGCGCCGCCCCCAGCCCCGCCGCCGAACTGCCCTCAGGGGCCCCCCCCCCACGCCATTTATAGCCCGCGGCCCGCACAGCCCCGCCCCCTCGTGCCAGCCCAGCCAATCCCAGCGTCCGGCAGCGTCCGGCCCGGCCAATCCCCGCCTGCCCGCTCCCGCCCCGCCCGTCCCCAAGAACCCCGCTGTCCCCTCAGGCCCCGCTCCCAGGGGCTGCTCCGCTTCCGCCCGCTCCCCGCCTCCCTCCCCTTCTCCCGGGAGAACTCCGGGACGGGACGGGACCGCGGACCTCCCACCCGCCTTTCCAACAGCGCCTGCGGGCGCCGCGGCAGCGCAGGCGCGGCTCCGCCGGATCCCGAAGCAAAGGAGCCGAGATCAGCGCCTCAGGGGAACGCAGGGGGCGGCTCCGCGCCGCGGCTGAGCGGGCACAGCTTACGGGAAAGGGCGGGCTCATTGAAAAGGCGGGCTGCGATTGGACGGAGCGGAGAAAAGCGGGGTGGGAGTGGCGGGTCGGGATCGGACCTGCATGTCGGGAGCCAGAACTTCCCGGAGAGAGCGGCCCCCGTGCCCAAGACAGGCCAGGTGCCTGGACCGGCAGCCGCGGGAGTTCCGCCCCAGCTCACCGCCGATCCCGCTCCGGCTCCCGCAGCTCCAGCGCCGCTTCCACTCCCGCCGCCGAACTGCCCTCACCCGCCCCCCCCCCCCCCCCCCCGCTATTTATAGCCCGCGGCCCGCACAGCCTCGCCTCCCCGTGCCAGCTCCGCCAATCCCCGCCCGCCCGTTCCCGAGAACCCCGCTGTCCCCGCACGCCCCACTCCCGAAGCCGCTCCCGCCCGCTCCCCGCCTCCCTCCCCCTCTCCTGGGAGAGCTCCTGGACGAGACGTGATGGCGGAGCTCCCACCGCCCTGCCGTGCTCCCAGCAGCGCCTGAGGGGAACGGGGGGCAGCGGGATTGAAAAGGCAGGCTGTGATTGGACGGCGCCGAGAAAGGCGGGTCGGGATTGGCGGGCCGGACGCTGCCTCGGGCCGGGATTGGCGGGGCTTGGAGCCCGCGGGGCCGCGGCCGCGGGTGGCGGGAGGTGCTCGGGTGGTCGAGCGAGGGCCGTGTCGGAGGGGCCCTTCCCGCGGGTCCGTGGCCGTTCCGGGTCCCGCTCCCGGGACCCCGTTCCCTGCCCCGCCCCTTGGTCGGGCCGGACTGCCGGGGGCCCGGCCCCAAGGCCCCTGCAGAGCCCCTCGGGGAGCCCCCCACCGGCACACCGGGCGGTTCCGGGGCGCGAAGGCGGACTGTGCGGCATGGGGGACCGGGGAGCAGCGGCGACGTGGTGGGGCGGGAGTCGGCGGCGGGGAGGGGGGAGGACACAGAGCAGCAGTGCGCCTCTGACCGCCTCTCTCCTCGCAGCACTTCTGCGGGGACTTAAACTGCCCCGACTGGGCTGAGATCAGCTCCCTGGTCGAAATCTTTTAAGTGCCGTCCCCACCCCTTATCCCCCTGCCCGCCCCAGGCCCGCTGCCCACCCTCCTTCTCCCGCGCAGTCTCCGCTGATGCTGAAGTTGATCTACGCTCAGGTTCTGTGAACCAATCTCTGGCATGCCTCTCTGCAATCCCAGCCCTGCAGTTGCTATCCCAGCCCTACAATGATTTCAGCTCCAGCTCCACGTCTTCCCACCACCAAGTGAAGTTGCTCCTTGATCAGAGAAGGATGTTTACTTCGGGTCCAGCTCTAGACACTATATTCCAGCTTCAACCCCAGAGTAGCTAGCCCAGCGTATGGGGATAGGGCTGGTGGTGGAATCACTGAGGGGCTGGCATAGTGGTTCTCCAGGTGTAGTGGTGAGGAGTCAGCACTTGGGACTCACTGTGTCCTCTTTTCTTGGCAGCAGCCATTGGAGAAGACAGAAGAGACATCGTGTAGGACAGTGAGGCCAGAGTGAATGAGCAGAGGAGTGGCCTCAGGCTGGAGAGGGACAAGAGAAAGGCAATGTGGGCAAAGGGACTTCCCTGTTTTCACCAGGTAACCTGCAGGGTTGTAATATACTTAAGATGCATTTGCTGTGCATCCATATGGATAGGCTGCGTCATCATGGCTAGGCTTCGTGAACAAAGATTAAGGAAGGCTCTATCCACATTTATTACAGGCACACTGGTGGCTAATGAGGCTAATACGAGATAGACATAACCGATTGCAGGATAGGCTGCAAGCATGGGGAAAAAGTCTCACCTTAGAATGGTGACAGGAAATCTCCTTCTATTAACCATCATGCATTTCTTAGTACGTAAAATCTATTTAATGAAAAACAAAACATCAAACAGTGGATTGATCAAGTTGTGCCCTGGCTGCAGCAGATGCCTGACTGCACTCAGCAAACGGAAGGTGCCTCTGGGGACCAGTGAGTACTCTTGATGCTAATGCTATCAGAGCTCAAAATCTAAGCTCTCAACAGAGAGATCTGAATAATTTGCAGTTAAAGAAACTGCTTTCTAGTTCCTTCAGCTTCAGGAAGCCACAGTGGCAGATGGCCAAATGTGCAGTCAGTTGGCTGCAAGACCTTTAACTCATTGGACCAAAAGTTACTGCAGAAAGAAAAATAAAAATCTATCAGAGGAAGTTGTTCATGGATAAAAGTCTTCATGCATGGTTCCGTGCAAGTTTCTTTATGCCGTTCCTTCAGTTTTAACTCCATTACAAGTGATTCCAAACCTTCTGTTTCTGAAGGTCTCATTCATTCAGGTTGCTTCTCCTCTGGCATTTCATCCGCATGTCCTGCATAAAGTTTCTGAAAGCTGGTTCTTCATGACTCTCCTCAGTCACTGGGGGAAGAAACGACAGTTCAGCACTATTTCAGTACTTGTTCTACTTGTGTTACTGAAAAAAAGCTAGAATCAGGATAGCCAAAGCAAGATAGAAAGTCTGTTCCATCTTCAACTACATTACAGAGCAAAGGAAATAAGTGATCCTACCCATCAGTGGAACAGGGAAAGAATGAAGATTAAGTCTGTGAGCTATGAAAGAGAAAAATCACACTGTAACAACTTAGAAGATTGCTCCAAGACCACAGTCACAGGAAAAGGGAAGAGAGCCAGGGGCAGAAACTGTAAGGCCAAAAAGATGATGGACACATCTGTGCATCAGTCAGGTTCAGATGTCACTGCATGCCCCAAGCCTAACAAGTTCTCTGGTTTATGTGTGTTATACACCTCTTAATTACTTGAATAGAAAATTTAAAATTCAGCTTTCACAAAGGTTACAGAGTGATATCCCTAGAGTGACCACTGCAGCTGAGCTTCTGCTACAGATTCTGACATGTCAGGTGACTGAATATTTGCTTTCTCATATTCTAATCTGACTGTTTCGCCTTTTCTAAAGTATTTCATTATTTCTAGTAGGTCCACTGCTTTAGCTACGCAGCGGGGTTTCTTCCAAACCTGTGACTGACACAGGAAGAGCTAAGTGTGACCAATCCCACAGGAACTAAAGCCCCACTCCTCTAACATGGAGCTGCTTTCACACTTCTTGTGAGGACAAAGAAGCACTGTATTACTTCACAAGGCAAACTCTTCAGAAAACTTCTGCAGTAACCTTTATCTTCCTGGGGAGGTACCTGCCAGTGTGCTGCCCTGCACACACACACTGCCCATGTCCTTCCACAAGTGTTCCAGCTGCTCTCTCTTTTGTTTATTTTCAGCTTCCTCCTGTAGATAAAGATTTACATGTGGATTCTGAGAACATTTAAAACATCAGAAGAAGAGAAACCTCACCCAAACCCAGGAGTCTGTCCCCCAGTCAGAGAGCAGAAGTCACTCTCTGCAGGTCTTACATTTCAACTAAGGTTACACAGAACTTCTGACTAAGCATGGAAAGCAACTTCCAGTATGGTGGGATTCTAGGACATTTTCAGCAGCACCAGGAAGCCAAACTTTGTGTAGCTATGCCTGCAGAGAACTGTTGTTTGGACAGCTAGAACTCAAGGTGAGCAGAGCTACTGATTTTGCACTGCAATTCAGTCTTTCTTACTGTGTAAGTCAAACTAGTACTCTTCACTTTCCCCCTTACATCTTTCACACTTTTCCCCTCACATTTTCTAGACTTTTTCTCCCCTCACTTTTCTCCTACTTTCCCTCTCATGTTCTTCACACTTTTCCCCTCACGTTTCTCAAGACCTTCCCCCTCTCGTTTTAGCACTTTCCTCTTCAGGTTTCCTGCCCTTTTTCCTCTCCTCAGGTTTTCTGTCCTTTTCCCTCTGATGTTGCCCACCATTTCCCCTCATGTTTCTTTCATTTTCCCCCCCTTTTTTTCACTCATGTTTCTCATAATTTCCCCCTCACATTTCTCACGCTTTTTTCTGCTTGTTTCCCACCCTTTTCCTGTCCCATTCCCTGGCCTTTTTCCCACACATGTTCCCCACTTTCCCCCTTCATTTTTCTCACACTTTCTCCCTCACACTTCTGCCCTTTTCCTCATCACATTTCTTGCCTTTTTCCCCCTCACATTTCCTGACTTTTCTCTCCCCCCATGTTTCTTATGCTTTCCTCTCATGTTTCCTGCCCTTTTCTCCCCTCACATTTCCCTCATGTTTTTTCACTCATGTCTCCTGCCCTTTTCCTCTCACATTTACTGCATTTTTAAATTAACTGACAGACGAGGTTACAGACTGGCTTGTGGGTTTTGTGTGTACAGAGCAAAGCTGCAATACTGCATTAATGAGCCTGTTGTCTGTTAATAGCCATCTACACAAAGGCACAGAGAGGGTGACAGTGACCTCTCCGCCTGTCCCGTGTTGCTCCGGGCCAGAGCCATGCCTCGCCGTTGCCAGGGGCGCCCACGAGCAGGCCACGCAGGGTGCGGCGGGTGGCCGGGCCTGGGACGCGAGGGGCCGCGCACGGAGCTGGGATGCTTCGTCTTCCGGGGCCCGCAGTCCCGGCTGCCATCTTGTGCGTGGCGACAGCCCCAGCAATGCGGGTCCCATTGCAGTCTTAGGTGGCTGCAGGCGTGGATGCTCTTCCTGAAAGGTACGGGTGCTGTTTCCCGTCTCTGCAGGAACCGTTTGTGGCCGAGGTCGCCCACCTTTGCTGCGAGCCGGCAGTTGAGACCCTCCCACCGTCACTGCATCCGCTCGCTCTCGCCCTCCCTCCCGGCACGCCCCTCCCACCCCGACCATTCCGGTCCGGCAGCGTGAGGTGATTGGCCCCTCGGGCCCGGCAGCCGGAAGCGGGAGATTTGAACGGTAACGGGCTCCGGAGGCGACTGCGCTGCGGGGTCGCTGCTCCCAGCGGGGTTGAACTTAGGAGTCTCTTGGTGGCACCGCCCCGGGGACCGGGACTCGCTCGCACCTGTCACCGGATAGCCCTTACGGAGTCCGCCTCGAACTTGTCCGTGAGAGCAGCCGCCCTCCCCGGGGCCGCAGCCGAGCCGCTTCCCGTGCCCGAAAGCGTGAGCGCGGGCTACGGTCTGTCCTCTCAGGAGCTGCCTGGCCCCTGCGGGTCGCAGAATGGCCGGAGGTGACTATGCGGAAGTTCTCAAGTACTATGAATTACACGGAACAGTCGGCACAGGTGGGCTCAGTCTGGGAATGCAAACAGATGTATGTGACGTGTTCGCCTGCCTGAGCGTTTATCTGAGCAGAGCAGAGGAGCAGAGGAGGCTGTGGATCATATTTCCAGGGTGTATTTTGCGAGGCAGAAGTCTGGAAATGTAGCTGGAAGGTAGTGGAGTGATCACTTTTTCCCCTAACAAAGGTGCTGCATGCTGTGCATATAGGACGTGTTCCAGGGCGATTGAGGTCACAGGTGAGAAAGCTTGTTGCCATGCAGAGCTTTACACATCTCTGTTTCAAATTCTAGGTGGGTTTGCCAAGGTAAAACTTGCGCGGCATCGTCTCACTGGTGAAAAAGTTGCGATAAAAATCATGGACAAACTTGCTCTACAGGTAAGTCAGAAGATACTTCTAAGTCGGTAACGTGCTGTTCCTGTGGAGTTCTTGGGAACACAGGTGCAACTGTCTCTGTAGGCTGGTGGTGGATGCTGTAGACTTGAAAGAATGTTAACAGAGCACCACAAAATTCTGTGCCCTCTTATGGAGTGGGCAACATTCTATGGCTGTAAAACTAAGGGAGTTTTGGATTTAAATAACGAATGACAAAATAAATTACAGTAATTCAAACACAGTGCTGATGAGAATAGTAGCAATTGTGCATCTGTCACTTGGGGCTTTGCTGACTAGTGTGTGAGCAGTGACAGAGCTGGAGCTGCTTGAGTTTGAGCAGTTGGACTGTGTGCTGTGACATTTAATGTTGTGCAATAGTCTACTTACTGTAATGTACAGGTGGTCAAACTAGTTGGCAATTTCATAGCTTGCCGTTGTGTTCTCTTAGGATGATTTGCCTCGTGTTAAATTAGAAATTGATGCCATGAAGGACTTGAGTCACCAGCACATTTGCCAGTTGTATCATGTGATTGAAACACCTAAGAAAATATTTATGGTTTTAGAGGTAAGAAACCGTGTTTCTGCTATGACAAAGGTCCCTAGGTTTAGCAGCAGATGGTAACAAAGTCCAAATGAAACAATTCTTAGAAAGTTATCTCAATGGCAAGTGTGTCCAAGGTGCCATAGTTGGCAATATGTTCTGTCCTAACTAACTTTAATTCCCATCTCATGCTCCAAAAACTAGCACCAGCGGGATACACAGGACCCCAGAACTCCCACAGAGTTGTCACCTCCTGGGCAGTTTCTGTTGCCTGTGATGTTAAAGTGACATGTCTATAGCAACATGTTGGGCAACAGTCGGGCTCCTGGGCTTGTTGGATCTGTTGCAGGCTGGCCTGGGACACACTTGGGTGCTGCTGAGATAAAGCAGAGGGAAAGGAAGAGTGCTTTCATTCGCGTTTAGATTTCATGACTGTATTCCAAATGTTTTCTTTCTCCTACCTTTGTGCAGTACTGTCCTGGAGGAGAGTTGTTTGATTACATAATTTCTAAGGACCGCCTTTCCGAGGAGGAAGCTCGTGTATTTTTTCGGCAGGTTGTTTCAGCAATTGCTTATGTGCACAGTCGAGGATACGCCCACAGGGATCTCAAACCAGTAAGTCTGAACAGTAATCAGATTTGCACAAATAATAATGAAGACCCGGTTTTATTTCTCAGTATGGAGCAGGTTTATCTAACATCTCTAACGTTTGCTGAAAGAGCATTATTTCTACTTGATGCTTTGTTCCTCAGCTGAGCTGGATGTGTCTGTATCTGAGGAAGGAGCTTCCTCTGAAAGAGAAGCAGAACAGTGCACTCATTTGAGACTGGAGCAGACACAGATCTGATTTTGGTGCTTAGGCATTCCTTCTATCTTCTTTATTTCAGCTTGTACCCAGAGAGAGTTGTTATGCCCATCATGCCCAAAGGAGAATGGTGACCCCCACAGCTTAAATGAGTGGAGACTCGACAGGGTGCAAGGGGAGGGACATGCCACAGAACCTGTGGCTTTGCTGTCACTGCAGGGTTTAAGTGTGGGTTTAGGGAATAGAAGCCTTGAGACCATTTCTCTTTGAAGGGATTAGAAGTTTGCATGTTTAGAGACACTGGCAACCCTGAGAAAAGCAAATTCTTACTGTACGAGCATTTTACTAGGCAGCTCACGAAATCATTGTCTCCAAAGAACTTCTCTCCAAGGAAAACCTTCATTGCATCTCTTGGAAGGAGTTGTCTCAGCTGGAGTGCTGACAGATTTATAGGATCATGTCATACCTTGCATGGGAAGTGACTTCTAGTGGCTTGTTTGAATCTGTTGCTTGAAACAGCATCAGACTGAGCTTCTTGGGGCTTTATCCAGTCACATCTTGGACCTCTCCCAAGGATGAGGCACAATGTCTCTGCTTTCTTCCTTATGAAGAGAAAGGGTTTTCCTTAGTTCCAGTCTGATGCCTCTTGTCTATCATCATCCCACCACATGCTGCTGTGGAGGGGCTGACTCTGTCTTCAGCCCCCCCCGGAAGGAATTAAAACGCTGCTATGAGGCCTCCACTGACGCTTTCTCACCCGCAGAGTGTCTCTCCCTCAGGCTCTCCTCACTGAAAAAGCGTTCCACCATCCTTGGCAGGCTTGTGCCTAACCACGGAGCTTACCTTAGTTTGATGTGTTTCCTGTGCTGGGGGGCTGGGCAGAAACTCGATGGGCTGTTCTTGCTGTGCTGAACAGAGGGTAAGTCAGTTCCCCTACTCTGCCAGCTCTGCTCCTTTTCATACCACCTGGGATATTGCTGGTTGCCTTTTCTGCCAGGGCAGGCTTCTGCCTCACACTCAACTTCCTGTCTAGCAAACTTCCAGGCCCTTCTCAACAGGTAGGAGCTCATATTCCCTATCCAGAATACAGGACATATTCATTAACAACTGGTCAAAATCTCCAGAGGAGAGCTCTAGGTAAATTCTAGCTGCTAATGGCAAGAAGAAATAATGTGAAAGGAAGTGTTGTTTCTGGAATGACTTGGGTTACAGAAGAATTCATTACTACTTTCTCTTTTACTAGGAAAATTTGCTGATTGATGAGGAACATAATCTGAAGCTGATAGACTTTGGACTTTGTGCAAAGCCAAAGGTAAGAGTGTCAGTTGCTCTCACAGAGCAGAGCTGAATCAGCTACAGTGCACACATAAGAATTGCAGATGTAACTTCAACGTGCAGTGCAGAGCCTTGCATTGAATTCAAGCCGTTTGTCTAGTTGTTGTCCCATTGCTGATTTCTTGGTGGAGCCTTAACAGTGTGAGAAAGCAGTAACCTGCATGTTCTAAGCAGAATTTCAGATCACTTTCTTGTCTTCATCTTTTATCCCAGTTTAAGGCAGAGATCACCTTGTGTGTGTAGAGTACCTGCTTGTACTGTAAGAGTTATGTTGGTGTGCATTTTTCCCTAATAAATTTCGATGGCATGTGTCTTTTTTCATAAGATTTGTCTATGTGTGGAGATTGTGGATCAAATCAAATAGATTTCCTTTACATTTACAAAGCCTCTGGATCCAGATGCTTGTACAGAGTTGTTTTCCAAGTTTAAAGTTGATTTCTAGACTGCTGCTCTGTCAGCTTCACCTGCGAGATGGGTGCTTTTAAGAAACAATTTAATGGGAAGAAGGTCTTGCCTGACCCAAAGTCCTTGGATTGTTTTAGCTGACTCAAGTTAGAACACCTTGCAACCACTATCTTGTTGGTACAATGTCATCTTACTCTGATCTGCTTAGAACAAAGCCCAGGCAAAGTATTTACATGGTTTTAATAAGGGAACATTTTTTTGTGGTTCTTTATGAAGTTATTGCATTAAATATTGGTATAAATATCCAACCAGCCTCATGCCCAGTAGCTCTTGGGTCACTGCTTCCCAAGTTCCATCTTTTCTCTTCATGGTCATGAAAGGAAGTATTCCTATCGGAGGAGGAGCTGCAGAAAAGACTAGCGGGATAACAGGTGAATAAGCCGCTTGGGATCTGAACGTTTGCAGGACACTCATGGCCGTGGACAGTTTTTGCCTCGTGAACCCATATATTATACCAAAGCAAAATATAAGGTGGATGTACATAGACAACAGAGGAAAATGAAGCCTCTGAGGCCTCTTAATATGTTGTTGCTAGAAGACACCATCTGTGTTAGAGCCAATGCTTTCTGTCTTGTTCTAGGGTGGCCTTGATTACCATCTGAACACATGCTGTGGAAGCCCAGCTTATGCAGCACCAGAACTGATTCAGGGCAAAGCATACATTGGCTCAGAGGTATGTAGCACAACTGTGGATTAGGGTGGTTTTTTTCCTGCCTCCTTTGTATTTAAAGGTGGTGAGGTTGAGATACATTCCTTTGATGTCTCTCTTCAATGCCACTGGATAATGTTGCCTCAGTGGCTCTCAGAAGCTGTATGACTGATAGCAGTCACAGCCTGGAATAGCATATCATGCTCTTAGCCAGCTGGCTTGTTCATGTCTGACTAATCCTTCACTGTCTCCAGGTGTTACTCTGTGTTTTAGTGCCCTACAAAAAGTAACTTATACTCCTTCCTTCTACATTATTTCAAACAGCAATTTGTTAATTATTCAACTCTTGTTGCAAAATTTTTATGCAGTCTCAGTGTCTTGTGTACTTTACCTTTAAATTTGTGTATGAAAACTTGC
Organism: Corapipo altera; assembly: GCF_003945725.1. Taxonomy (NCBI): domain Eukaryota; kingdom Metazoa; phylum Chordata; class Aves; order Passeriformes; family Pipridae; genus Corapipo; species Corapipo altera. Next base: position 8,295,865 of record NW_020884909.1, on the reverse strand, counting down.
TCTTTGTACTGTGCAGTGTAGTAAAATTAGAGAGAAGAAAAACTGTGGCATTTATCCAGCTTTGATTCCATATCTGGAACATTAGGGCCTGCTACTTGCCTTTGTAAATCCATCCAAAATGCTGTAATTGCAATTCACTCAAACTTAGTTGGCTCTACTGTTGGGTGGAGTCAGTCTTTTTTCCTTTATTGCCCTTTGCACCACTGTCCCTGTCCTCTAACTCTTGTTTTCTTTTTTTGTTTTGTTTTCCATGAAGTCAGTGCTTCTCAAAACCTCCTTTTGCTTTATGATTGAAGTGTGAATTACAGTATGAGGCACATGGACTTTGTCATGACTGTACAGAAAAAATAGAGGGGCTTTAAAGCTGATTGTAACTGTGCTGATAGGTATTGTAATCAGTAATACATTTCAGTACAAAATCCCTTCCAATGAGTTTGATTTCATTTTTGCTTGAGACATCCTTGTACGTAATGCAGCAATTTGGTGACCTAAGGAGAGGATAATAGTTTTACCAGCGCTCCAGCTTCAGTGAATTGAAAACTGAATTCAGGTTGTGTGCTTTCACTTGGAATGTAAAGACTTAGGGAGCCTACTTTTAGTAAGTTGCATGTGCCAAAGAGAGACAGTGTTACCTGTGTCTGAGCCATTTTAGACAGATCAGGTTTGTGAACTCTCACTCTTTTATTTTTTAGGCAGATATTTGGAGTATGGGAGTACTGCTGTATGCTCTACTGTGTGGTTTTCTCCCCTTTGATGATGACAATGTCATGGCTGTCTACAGGAAGATACTGGTAGGTATTGATGGTGCTAGAATACATGAGGAACAGGCATCTCTAAGCATTATGAGAGGCTTTTGCTTTCTGATGACAGAACCTGTTAAGCTGTGTTTGGGTAAAAGGCTTATTTGTGGAATTTTGTTATGCTTTGTTACTTTTCTGATCAATATTTTGTTTTGGATTTGTTTCTGTCTTCCATCAGGCTCTGCAGGACTCTAGGCTGGTCCTGTGATACGGTAGAAAACTGAGCTTCAGCAGAAGGATTTTCTTGCTAGTGGCCCAGATTTTTGCATCTGAGCCTTTATCTATCTTCTCCTTGTATTTTATGGTTTACCAAAAATATTGTTCTTAAACGTCAGCTATTCTCATATCTAGGAAAAGGAGGATTCTGCATCTGCTCTTACACTTTCCTCCTCCTAAATGAGTTGAATAAGTAGTAAATTATATAATTAAGCCATTGGTTCGGTTTCCCTGTAAACTCCTCTTGATGTGGCTAAACAGATGCTGTGTCTTATCACGCATGCACCTCTGCCAGCCACTTCTGAGCTGCCTTAAAATCTGTGTTGATAAAGCTTACACTAAGTGAGTGGGATGAGGAAAAGCAGTGTTCAGTATGGGCTTTGGGTTCATCTATCTCATTCTTCTTCTCTTATCCAGAGCCTAGTATGTTTAAACCCCCCCCCCCGAAAAACTCCTTGAGAGTGCTCAAGGGCTACTTTGGCAGGAGGCAGCTGACACTGCTCTGCACAGGAACTATTTTTAGCGTGCTAACAGTCTGGTGTCCACGAAGCACCAGACTAGTTCATCAAAGAGTGTGGCTTTTTATTCTGGAATTGGAGCGGACTTAAATACTTGGATAGAAGATCCCTAGGAAGCTTGGTTTGAGTGGTTGCAGAGAACTTTAAAAAATAAGAAAAGGGAAAAAGAAGGAAGCAAAGGCTTCAAAGAGGTTGTGTAAAGGTGCTGATGTTTAGATGAGGTGCCATTAAAATTACATGACTTTCATACTCCCATAGTCATAGAATATCTTTAGTTGGAAGGGAGCTATGAAGTCCAACTCCCTGCTTCTTGCAGGACTACCTAAAACTAAGCCACGTGAGTGCTGAGGAGTGTTGACCAAATAATGCTAGTGCTTAAGTGTGCTGAGACAACCGATGAGGTTTTAAAGTTTAGTCTGGAAGCGGTCAAAACCCAATCATGTCACAGGTGTTAAGATGCAGTCTTACTATTTCCACTCCAAATTTGTTTTAATTTCATGTGGCTATGAACTGGAAATTGCTTGAAATGAGAATACTTACCCGCTGTTCTGGAATTTAATTTCACACATTACAAATCCTGAAACTTATTGTAATCTCAATTTGGACCAGTTGTTCCAAGTCAAATCTGCTGTTTGAATCTAATTAGAGTTGTATGACTTACATACAATGTTTCTTTCCTCAGAATGTTCCACCTCTCTTCATTTGGGAATACTAGAATGAATGTCTTTTGAATGAAAATACAAGTTGTGGTGTAAATTCTGTAAAAAACCCTTATATCTGGTGTGATCTTATGCACCTGGTAGATATCACAACCTATCCAGCATTGCCCATAGTCCAGTAGATGAGAATTGTTTGTTACATCATTTTCTGTAGCAATATATTAAAAGCAAAATGTAGATTACATACATTACTTAGTTTCAGAGTAAAACTGCATTGTGAAACACCCAACAAACTATTCACAAATAACCTTTTAGTAGGGTCTGTAAAGAGGTAAGCTAAATTCTTTAACCTGTGATGTCAAAGCAGTACATACTCTGCTTAGAAATGCAGGCTGCATATAATGCAAATGTTTTTTCATTGAGGAATTTGTCTGTAGAAAGAAAACTGCCATGACAAAATGATAAGTACATTATTTGACAATGACTGTTTATTAATTTTATTTTTTTTGTTAATTTTCATTGCAAAGTAAATGATCCTTGATGGTGAATTTGGTTTGGTTTTTAGCCACTGTTGTACCTCACCTCTGAAAGCTGTTTTCAATTTTCTTCTAATTGAGAATTAAAGAAAACCAACAGTAAATCATTTGATTGAAAAAAACTTACCTCTTAGACCTATAACCTTTCTCCTGTCTGCAGTATAAGATTGAGCATTAGATTTAACCTGTTCAAAAAAAGAATATCTTAATACTGAGGATGGTGTACTTTTAGTGTCTGAAAAGTATTGTTTTCAGTGAATCTTCACATTTCAGAGCACTAATATCAGTCATTCATACTCCAGCATGTTTGCACTTCTAGAACTTCAGTACTGACTTGATACAATGGATAAAGGAGCAGGTTAGCTGCAAAAGTGGGCAGAGATGGAAGTTTCAAACAAGCTGAACGGGTCAAAACTACAGCTGGTGATTCAAACATGGTATTTTCCTTACTGATGCAGCTGGGTTTTAGTACTACCATGATGTTTATTCAAGTCATTCTTAAAGCTAACATGTTCCTGCTATTCTTTTTTTTTCCGAGTACAGATGTTACTATTGTCCAAGTACTTTAGTAGTTCCTTCTGAGATTCAAGGTTAGTTCTAAATCCTCTTCTTTTCTGCAGAGAGGAAAATACAGTATTCCAAAGTGGCTCTCTCCTAGTAGTACACTGCTCCTTGACCAAATGCTGCAGGTAAAGGTATTGTTTCTGTTGCATAGGTCTATAAAGTACTATTACATAGGTCAAAACATAGCATCACTGAAACATTTTAAAAGAATTCAGTGTTTGAAAAAGGAGTTTAATTCTTATACACTTTTAAAGAAATCATTATCGTTGCCTTTGGCTCAAAAATATTTGAGAATGGAAATAATTGAACAAAGTTTAAATGATTTAACAAAGTCTTTGAACAGCTTGCTTTTGGTTGTTCTTAATAAAAGCAAGAGCTCTTTTGTAGGTAAACTTACTAAATATGTATTTGGGCTACGCCTAGGGAATGTAGTCAGTGCTGTATATCCCTGGGACATCTATTGTAACTTGACAGTTTCTGTAACTGTCCTTCACAGCTCACATCTTTGAGTGTGAGCTTCCTTTTGATGAAGTTCTGAAGCAGTATTGGTTTCCATTTTTACCCCTAGCCACCCATTCTGTGTAGAAGACGAATTATTTTTTCACTTCTCCACAACTTAAGTATCACTTTTATTGCCCACCAGGTTGACCCAAAGAAGAGGATTACAGTCAAACACCTGTTAAGTCACCCTTGGCTTATGCAAGGCTACTCTGATGCTGTTCAGTGGCAAAGTAAATACCCAGTAAGTACTCTGGTCAGATGAATATTAAAGTGTTTAATGTAATCTTTACTGGCTTATGACCATCCTTACAGTATGGGGGTGTGAAGGCATTTCTTCAAAGATGAACTTTGAGATGGCCATGGTTCCTTTCTGATTCTTTAACTGTCAAAATATTATTATTTGCTCTTGATTTCTCTTGTGGAGAAATTTCAAATGTGTTTTCATCATATTCTGCAGCTGAATCTGCAAAATAACTGAATTCTCATCAAAATGTGAAGTATTTCTTCATATGAATGACGAATTCCTTCTCCAGGCTGCTTGATACTTTGTTTAAGGTGTAAAACACAAATATTCTGGAGAGCATGCTAAGACGTGATTATGGTCTATCTTGTATGTAGTCCTCACTGAAAATATGAATAAAAAATTCAATCTCATTGAAAGAATATTCGTGCTGTCTCTCTGTCACTTGTTTTACTTGTGTGAGAGATGAAGGCAGAGGAAAAAAACCAAAATAATCTGGTTGTCAGCAGAAAGTGCTGAGAAGTTCCTGTATGTTGGCAGCCAATGCTTCCTGTTGTCACCAGATGCCACTGTTTCTCCACATAAAGAAGAACTTGACTGTGCTCACAGTGTCAGTGCTACTAGCTGGCTCTGGAAAAGATATGCATGTCTAGTGGCTTTGGATATTTATGGACAGATGAAAGAACAGCCTCTTTTCTAGTAAAAATCTCACCTCCTGTTGGGTGGCTTACTTGAATTCACAAGCTCTCACCTGTGAGGGGCCAGGCTGTGAAGTTGTATGACTTTTACAGTCTCCTCCCTACAATGTTTAGTTATGATGCTGAACATTTGAAAGACAAGGTCTAAAATCATCGTTGACTATTGATTCAGCCCACTGGGTTTCATGACAGTGTCACTGTGAGGTGTGGATTATGAGACAACTTGAAAACCTCATGTTTCAATATCCATCATGTTCTTACAGCTGGGACATCTTGATGAGGACTGCGTAACAGAGCTTTCTGTGTTTCATGAGCAGAGCAGGGAGACTATAATGGAATTAATAACAGAGGTAAGGAGTATATATCAGTAACTTACAGTAATTAATGATGGTAATAGAGTAAAAAAATTTACTGTGTTATCAGATACTGTATTATGTATTCTCAAGTATGACATTTTAAATACTTTGCAGATTTAAGGAGCCCCTGCAGAACTAGAATCTGGCTGTAGCTTGTAACTACGGTTCTGAAGTTCAAATTTGTTTATTTCTTTTTATCATTTAATTGTGCTCATGATGTTTCCTAAATCTTACTGTTATTTCCCACTATGGTAAAATCCTTCTGAATCTCTGGAAGTTAAAGTAGATTTACAGAAATTTATAGTTGAACAACAGATGCCATTTGCTGGGTTAGCTCTTTGCTTTGAAATAGTTCAATAAGTAGCAGGTGAAGAAAAAAGGAGAAAAATATCAGAGCAACACCAAGGTAGACTACAAAATATGTATTTTTTTTGAGTTACTATTTACAGTTTTTTAAAAGTAGCAAGTCACTTTTGACTACAACTGACAAAAGTTGAACTGACTACTTCTAGAAGAATTGTGCAAAGGTTAACAATAACACTGCAAGCTGTAGAAGAGACTTAAAGCATGATGCATACTCCAGCTTTTACCTGAATCTGAAAATTCTTCCTTAAAATTTAATTTTTTGCTTCTTTGTAATTGTTAGCAGTTACAATAGTTGTTTGGTTTTTCTTTAACAGTTGGGTTTCCCATGTAACTGTAGCAGAAGAAGACTTTTAAACTGTGTGTGATACTTACGATAGATTTGTGGAGTTGATGCTCCTTGTTTTTCAGTTACAGCAGATGATCAGAAAAATCTGTCTACATGGGGAAGAGTCCTTCCAAATAGCTTTGTGATATTTGCATAGTCCTTTACTGAAGGACTTCTAATCCCTTATAACTAATTCAAACTAACTGCATATGCTGCAAACCTATCAAACATGGTGCTTGTGTTCCTGACACAAGCAGAGTTGCTGAAAATCCTGCAAAAAGTTGGTGCTGTTTGTAGGGGAAGAATGGGCAGGAGGGACTTCAGAAAAATCAAATCTCTGGTTAAAATATTGGATAAACCCAATTACTAGGTTTGCCATTCACTTCAGTAGATAGATCCTGATCCCAGCATTAGTTTCCATGCTAGCACATGAACTGCAAACTAACTTGCAAAGAACCTCCGTAGTGCCTGTTTCATGATCTCAGACACATAAAGTGAATCATCTGAAGTCTGAAATTACACTGTGGTCCAACATTAGGGTTGCACATCAGGTGGACAAACTTGCAGAGACACAGAAATTTTCAGAAGGCTGAGCTTGCCTTGTATTTGCAAGGTTTCCAAAGAGGAGATTAAAATACTCTTTTTCTCTCTGTGTCTTGCCAGTGGAAATATGACCAGATGTCAGCAACATACCTCTTGCTTCAATCCAAGAAGGCTCGCGGCAAGCGTGTGTGTTTAAGGTTTCCATGTCTAACACAACATGCTAGAACCATGCCGTTGGCAGGCCTCAAGGTAAGCTTGAGTTCAGCAGGATAGCATCCTGGTTAAAATCCTGCTCTGCATTGACAAAGCTCTGCCTGAGGAAACATGCTGGTGCTCTAAATATCATTAAGAGAACATGTATGCAGTCAGCCAAAGTCTTTGTCATTAAACAGTTGAGTCTTATTAACACGACTTAGCAGCTGGGATGCTTCTATGAATTGGCTTTATTGGAATAGCTCTGGCAGGACACAATGTATCAAGAGCTGCACAGAATCCCACCTTGGCTCACGTTAATGGGCCTAATCCTCTGTTGTCTGGCCTGTGTGATCATTCCAGATCTTGTTCTGTGATGACTAACTTCTTACTGCACTCCATGTTTCTCTATATATATTTTTGTACCTCGGGTTGCATTTCACATGGCTTAGTAAGGAAAATCTGAAATGTCATGGCATGTGACCTGGGCAGCCTGCTTTGAGATGACATGGGCACTATGTGAGCTGTTGATCAAAGAGCAACTCCTTCCTCATCTGTTTCCTTTGGGAACATAATCCTAGAGAAGACTTGGTTTATTTTGAGTAAAGGAAACATGTTGCTGCTATTTTTCTGATGATTGGGATTTTCAAGCAGTTTTGTATATCTTAAGGGAGTTTCTATTCCTATAGTTTGATAGCAAAGTGCACATAGGGCACTTCAGAAATTGGCCAAAGTTGCTAAATCGCTTGCAGTGTCGTATATAATATGCAGCTATATGAGCTGTTGGTGATATTTGTCTGTTAGACAAACTGAGAAGCATTCAGTGGAATCTCAGACTTACCATTAGCCATTCCCCCTTTGAGCTGAGGCATCTGTGTGAAACTACTTGAATGTGCTGTTTCTGTGTAGAGGCAAGCACTCAGGAGAAATACTTTCTTATGTATCTGATTCAGTTGCGTTTAAATCCTTTCAGTTAACCCATACAGCTTCTTTGAGACGAGAATTGTAGGCCTACTAGAGCTGCGTAACAGATCGTGAATCATAAGTGTTTCTCAGGATGCATAACGTGACTTCCATGATCATGGTAGGTTAGCCTTCTACACTCCAATGATTAAATGGAGGCTCTCTAGGTTCAGCTGCGCTGATGCTGTGAAGTTACTGTATTTCTAGTGATATCCTAGGTAAATTGGTCTGGCAAATGCTACTAACATATGCATTACGCCTTCCCAGGTGATGGTGGGGAATTGCTGCACAATACAGCAATCCATTAATCCTCCAGCAGCGCTAAGGACACATTTAACTTGCTTGTGTGTAGATGCTGTGGGTGAATATCAACTGAATTTGCTGAAACACCTACCTAGAAGAGCTCTCTAGCTGGACCTGGTCTGATGTGAAAACAACCAAGCAAACAGAACCTTTAATTTAGGCATTTCTGAATTTGGTGGCACAAGCTTGTATGGAATACTTCTTTATTTCAGGTAGTTTAATGTTGAAGGATATTGCAAAAAATTCATCATCCCATAAATTTTATCTGGAACACAGTAGCCCAGGTATCCTAATCAGGCATTCATGTTGTAATGGAATGTGATTTCAACTGCCATATCAGGCTCCTAGACTCTTGGCTGTAGTTAGCAGCCCTCTGGTAAGGACTTTTGAGTAAATCATCATGGTAGGTTTGGCAGTATACCAGGGAGCTCTGTCTCTATTCCAGTAGCAATGAGAGATCTGTTCACTGTGATATTCTTGATCATAGGCCAACAGAAACTTACCTTCCAGCAGACATAACTTCCTAAAATGGTATCCATTCCAGCCAAGGACTACCAAATGACCGTGTGCAGTTTCACTGAAATACTATGGAACAAGTCATCGGGAAGAGTTTCCTGAAAATAACAAAAGGTGTTGGAAACTAAGGATACCTTGATATGCATCTGATTGTATGTGGTGTGAGCCATGACGGTTAGCAATCTCGGCTGAAGTTATCAATTCCTTGATTTAATAAATGACAGCTTTTTTGGGGAGCTACCCATCAGATGAAAGGTTCCAAATGCTAGTTCCAAGTATGTTTTGGATATATGTGTTTACCTTTATCCAGCCCCCTTTCAAATTTTGCTCTATTCTTTTACTATTAGGATTTTTGGTAAAAAGAGGTTGTAGTCCAAGCCTTGAATTCAAAGGTGAGAATTTCTATGAGTTGGTTCTCTTCTTGACACAGGTAATGAAAGATGACTTGGGAATGATGCTTTGAGAATAGTTTCACATCTGCTTTTGATACAAATGACAAATCCACAATGATGATATTAAAACTTAGGTCACCATCATGGGAATTTCCATTATTAGGAACTTAGAAAGATATTAGATTTAGATTTTAATGGTGCTTTTCTGATGAAATTCTACTTCTAAGCATGCAGTGGAATCTCAACTAAATCTTTCTTTTCAGTCTGAAAACATTGTGATGTGTGAAGACATGCCAGACTGCAGTGAAATGCCATGCGCGTTTGGATCTACGGAATTTTCAGATACAGCTTCACTGTTTAAAGAATCTCCTTTAGAAGAATTTATTCTAAATACTCATGGAACAAAACAGGTGTTTGATAAACTATTCTTAATCCAAAAATGATCTCATTGAACATAAAAATTATTGTGTATTTAAATATTTGGTGGACCCTAGCCAAGACAAGGTACAAACTAAGTAATGAGGTGTTTTAAATATATAGGCTGAACATATGTTGTGACTTCCTCTAGCTGTAGGTCATGAATGATTTTTTTATAACTTGACATCCAATTTGCATAAAATTAGCATCTAGAAAATGAGTAAATGAAGATTTTAAAACTGACTAGAAAAAATAAAGTGGAGCAAACAAGGTCTTGGAGCTAGGCTAGAGCTGCACAAGTCTTCGAAGAAGTGCAACCTGTCTGTATTGAACAACAAAATCCAGTGAAGCAATTGAAATTTTACAATTAAGCCAAATGAAAATTCTTATCTGTGTTTCAATGAGTTGGTCACTAACAGTTTTAAATGGGCAAACAAAAGAGTTTAGAAGAGCAGATATAGTAGTGGCAAATTACTCAAGAACTTTATTAGCAAGTTATAGAGGGAATCAGAAGTACTGAAGAGTTTCTAATTATTTTGATCTATAGGCAAGCATTGTACGGTATTTTTAACCTGCTTCAGAATTTCCTTTTCTGTAACATTCCTGAATATGATCAGAATACTGCAAAGGATGCCTCTTTTCTTTCTGTTACATCTTTTGTAGCATTCAAAGCCTGATGCTCAATTGGATAATACGGAATTCACACTGTCAACTCCAGTGACAAAAAAAGTGGCATCAAAGAAGCATAAAAACAAAGAGAATGTAGAGACAGAGTCAGCTTTAAGAAATGAAATGCCCTTTGCACTTCCTGCTCCAAAAACTCCTTTTGCGAAGAGTCAGATTGAGACACAGGAACAAGCCATACCCCCTCACACACCTGCCTTCAAAGGTACAGGGAATGTAACTAATGACAACTTAGAACATATATGTGGCTTGGGAATTATTGGAATTCAAATATGAGCACAATACTTGTGCATCCAACACATCTGTTTCTGGAAGACTTCTTTTGTCCTATTCACCATCTTGATTTTTCTAGTACATCTGGTAGGGTGCTGCAAGAGTTTTAACCGTGCATCAGGGCATGTTACTAATAACAGGAGTCATTACTGCTCACAGTATCACGTATGAGTGCCTTTTGACACATTCTAACATGGAGCTAAGTGCTGTGTTCCTAAAACTTGCACCTGGTTCTGCTTTTCCGTGAAGGTTGAGAACACGATTTCCTCAACACTCCAGTTTTCCTTTGTGATTACCTTAAATGAAAATAAAGGTACACTTTTAGTCATCTGCTTTTATTGCTGCTTCTAAGAGAAACCTAACTTTTGGATTTCTCATAGTTGCATATCAGCATTTTCACAGGAACAGTCCATTGTAGCAGTGAAAATACTTCTGTTAACAACATATAGGTCTTGCAGCTGTGCAATAAACCTCAGAAATCTGTCTACATTATGTCAGCTTTTCTGAGTTATCACATATTTCAGTCCTCAGCCTATCTAGTCATGTACATGTCCTGTATGTACATTACTGTTTCCGTCAATGACTACCATAGAAGTTTTGGTGTTGATACTGTAAATGCTATCTCTGTCATTCAAATGCCAAGTGCTCCTTGCAATAGGAGAGTCATCTGTTCCAGACGCTAAGGAATATTGTTCAGGAACAGTAAGTCCTTGCAGACTGATTCAAGGAATAAGGGCTCTTGGACTTACTGCTGTTTAATGTCATCCTTCGTAAAGGGTTTAAACAATTGCAATTGCAATAAAAAGACTAGTCTTTCATGAGTTTATTTTAAGATTGTATGCGATAATGTGAAGTCTGACATCACAGTAAGTTTGAAAAGCAAAATAGGTACTCTCTGAAATGGGAAAGGCAGAAACACTATTTTAGCTCATTTATTTAGATTTTTGATTATTAAACAATGAAAGCTAATTCTTTGATGCACTGAAAAATCTTTGATTCAGGAAAGGTATTAATACTTCCCTAGAAGCAGAAAAATGGAAGTATTCATTGGAAATTTTGAGGTTGTTTTTCTGGGATCAGGTGCAATTCTGTAGAAAGCTGAAACTTTGAACATTGAAGTTGGGTTTAATTGCACCAACTCATTTGATGACTATTTCACTTAGTGTTTTCTCCTGCACATTCAAAACCATGCTCTGCAGACATTGACTTTTTAGGCTGCTATGTAACATCTACATCATGTATTAAACATGGCTATATAAACTTACACCCTTTGTATAAGGGAAATGGATCAGTGAAGAACACAACTATTTGATGCAGTGGATTGCTCAGTATTTATTGTGGGAGCAGTGGCAGAGCAAGAAAGCAATTCGGATCCTGAAATTCCTTATATTGAACTGCATTGCTGACTCTTAAGGTTTGGCTTGTAGAGCCCTGGGGAAATCAGTTGCAGTTTTAATTTGTAGAGTAGAGGTAGTACTGTTGTTGTATGAAAAACATATTTTATCATTTTGAAAATACAGACCTGAGATAGAAAAGGGATCTGATTTTTGAAATAAATTATTAATAATGAGAAATTGTTGCTGAAGAAAAGAAAATCCTTTATGCAAAGACATACCTGTTTGGCTTGGATGCTTTCTTTCAGAGAGCCAGTTCACTGCAGTCACCCCAATTAAGCCCACAAACCTGACAAACACAGATGAATTCACAGCAGCTGAGGTTCTTCATGAAAGAAGGTAAGTGTCCAGTTATTTGTGTACACTCCTGATTTAGAGCAGGACAGCCTTAATCCATGTGCTGCCTAGGAAGTCTTGTTACAGCAGCAAGCAGTAATTTCTATTCTCTTGGTAAAAACCTCCCTTAAACCTCTTTCTACAGTCACTAGAAAACACTGATGGTACAGAAAAGTTTTAAAACTATGTAACTCAATTATCTTTAGGATATATTCCTATTTTCCATAATGTGAGTTCCTATCCCAGTTCTCCATAGGACTGCAGTTTGATACATCTCTGGATTTAAACCTTCAAACTTTTGAACAGAAACTCCTATAATATACTGCACTGGATTTGATTCTTTTGTTCTGGCATGTGTGGTAGTATTTTAGTGACATGTCCAAAATACTTAATTTTTTAACACTGAGAGAAAAATAACTGATTGATTTGTTCATGTAACAGATGTCACTCGGTGGAATTAGATCTCAACCTAGGTCACGTGGATAGCAGCCAAAAGAAGAGAAAAGCCAAAATATTTGGAAGTCTGGAAAGAGGCTTAGATAAAGTGATCACAATGCTTACGCCAAGCAAGAAGAAACGATGCACTAGAAGTTGTCCAAGGAAACGTAAGGTATGGTTGCTGCGAAAGTCTTACAGGAGAACAAGTATTAGGACTACATTAATTATATATTAATTATTATATTACAATTATTGTTATTATTGAAAACATCCAATAGCTTCAGAAATGGTTTTATGAAAGCTTCTGTGCCTTGTCTTGCCTGCTTTCTACAGCAGAGTGCTCTTACTGCGTTGTTGTTAACAAGACAATGCCCCAGTTTTCACAGTGAGGCATCTTTTAGTCTGCACTCAGGCAAGTCATCAGATCCAGGTAGGAGTTTCATCCTTGCTGCCTATAGCCCATCTAAACCAAATGCGAAGGAAGCAGAATGGTTTTAAAAGAGCCTTAGCTGACAGTTTTTCATGTTATTTGTAAAGAAATACTGCTAGCTGTCCCACTGAAAAATGCTAACCTTCCTGGCTTAGGTTTCTGTAGCCCAGAAGCAATATGTCCATTCTAGGGTCATCCTTAGGTGTCTAGGGAATCTGAAATTACACTTAGAGCCTAAATAACTACACCTTTTGAGAGAGTTTCTGACAGTGTCCCTGTAATTTAGATTGTTTAGGTTTCGATGTCGCTGCATTCAAGCTGGTTGGCTATTTATCCTTTAGGTAGCCATAGAAAAAGCAGTTCCTCAGGCAGTATGTTGCACAGAACACTTTAATATTTCATTATGAATTTATTCTTACTGAAAGTAGTTATGAGGTTAATATTAATGTAGAATACACATCACATGGCATTGGCATGATACCATTTTAGTGAACAGCACAATCATTTGGTGAAGCAGCAGCAGTGGCAAATGAGGTAAGTCCAGGTGTGAGCATCAGATCGAGCTGTACAGAAGGGTTTCAGAGCTCAGGGACACCCAAGCAGCAGCTCCAAGCCCTGGCAGGACCCAGAAGCCCTTAGCAGGCAACCAGGTGTTGAGGGGCATTTCCAGAAGCAGCGAGGGAGATTTAAAAGCTCCAGGGAGCACAAGTGAACAGGTGGATAAACAGGAACGTGGTGCAGCAAAGGGATGTGGTGTGGCAGTTTGCATGGGCAGGGTGCTGTACTCTGCAAGTAGGTGAAGGTGGCAGAGCACTGGAACAGGCTGCCCTGGGAGGTTGTGGAGTATCCCTTTCTGAAGACATTCCAAACTCACCTGAACGCATTCCTTTGTCACCTGCTCTGGGTGACCCTGCCTTGGCAGGGGTGTTGGACTAAATGATTTACAGAGGTCCCTTCCAAACCTAGCTATTCTGTTATACATCACTCAAATGCAACATATATACTTCAGAAGCTATACAAGGAGGAATTTGTACTTGAATCTGTAGGCAACATGTTTGAAAAATATGATTACCGTGAAAGAACGCAGGTTGTGTACCAAGGCATAAGCAGTTCTGCAGAAGCCAGTGATGTGTCCCTTCAGTTGACTGGCTGCTGAGACATCTATTGCGGATGTCCGCAAGTTGTTCAAGAGTTCACTTAGTGCATAAGCTCTTATATGAAGTACTAGATGTGATGTATATAAAGTATACTTTACTTATAACAGGAAATTTTTGAGTAGTAAGTTACCTTTTTTCTTTCTACATGAAAAGCAGCGTGGTGCTGTGCCTGTTCCTTGATATCAGAAGCACTCAGTCTCAGCTATAGGCCATCTCCCAACTGTAGGGCACACAGCAGGGTGATGGTTTTGGGAAGTTGAAGCATTTGTCACGAAGATTAGCTGTTCTGAAACTTTCTTTGTGAAAACATTTTGCAATGTCTTCGGTTTTAGGACAGATATTTTTATTTTTTTATTCCTCTAATTGTTTTAACAAGCTGACTACTTTTAGGCACACTGCAATGTTACCGTCACTCACCTACTGAATCCTGACCAACTGTTGAATGAAATAATCACCGTTCTTTCAAAGAAGCATGTGGAATATGTTCAGAAGGGGTAAGTGTAAAATATGATGGCTCCAACTTATATTTGTCTAAATAGTGGTTACTCCAATCTTTGATAAAGAGAAGTATTTAAACTTACTTTCTTGACACCACTGTAAAATAATCTTATAGAAAATGTACAAAGCACTACATTAATGTGTGCGATAAAACTTGTTGACACAATGCAAAACTATGTTAAGTGAGCTCTAGCAGATCTCTTTGACCAACAGTTATCAACCAATAATAGTGAGATAAAAATTCACATAATCTTGTGTCTCATGTGAAATTTTAAATACAAAAAGTCTGCTTGGGTACAGTCACATGACCAAATGGGACAATTTGGGAAGTAACTTACTAATTTTTTAACCCTCATTCTTGGCAGTTAAAATACATTAGCCTTTAGCCAAAAGATCAGTATAGCTTAAAAGCTGTGCAGAGTCTACACCATTGGTGGATTAATTTGTAGGGTTTACTAGCTAGACTAGGGTACTGATTGGTTAGATTGGTTCTTACTTCTGATCAAACTCAGTGTCTGTTTCCTGAGTACCCAACACATGAAATAAACATTGTGGGCACTCTTCAATATGCATTTTCTCAAGTTCTTGAGTATTTCTATGATGGCCATTGTAAAACATCAGAGTATGCATCAGCTTCTGATGCATTCCCAAGCTCTGAATCTGGAAGGATGTTGGATTGCACAGCAGCACCTTCTCCCATTGTAATGTTTCAAACTGTGCATTCAGATTTTCCTGTTTTCACACCAGCTAAGCTGTAACAACCAGAGATAAGAGTGGTCTTGTTTAGGAAAAACATGGGAACTTTCCATCATTCCGCTCTGAGGATGAGTGTCTGTGGCTAGCAGGGATTCCTGTGGCTGAGTAGAACATTGGTGCTGAACACCTGGTCCTTGGGCATAATGATAACAATAGTACTCTAATAATAAAGTATTCACAAAGCTCTCAGTTGACTAAATTGTGAGTTGTTTCCCAATATTCTCAGTAGCAATGGGATATTTTTTGTAAAGTGGTTTTATTAATTTAAAATTGCATTGCAAAACAAACATTAAATGGTTCAATGATTATTCTGTTTTCCTTTTTGTTTTCTACAGTTATACCCTGAAATGTCGAACACGGTCAGATTTTGGTAGAGTAACAATGGAGTTTGAGTTAGAAGTGTGTCAACTCGATAAAACTGAAGCAGTGGGTATTTGGCGACAACGGCTTAAAGGTGACGCCTGGGTCTACAAGAGGCTGATGGAAGACATCTTATCTAGCTGCCAAGTGTGAGTGGCAGAGGCTTTTATCATGATGTTTTGGAAAGGTCTGTTCAGAGAAGTAATTCTTTGTCACGGTCACAGCTATATTTGAAAAATCTGTCATATTTTTTCGGTTTTAACCATCCCTTTTTTTACATATGCCTTCTGTAAGTTTCCTTTATTAGGTTCATAATAAATGTTCTGCAACTGCAACTTTTCTGAAGCAAAATTCTGTAAGCTGTTCCCTCTCTCATATATTTTTCACATATCTGGGTTAAAAAAGTAGTGGTGTTTATGTGCTGAAGCTTTTTGTGCTATGTCTTCAGTTATCAAGTGCATGTGGCACAGAAATAGTAATTTGCATAATTCTCTTGTCTCTGCTTAAGTAGGATTTATTGAGATCATTAACTAAGTCACAGCTGTGGTTCCCAGAGTTACACTATATGCTCAGTGTTGTACAAAATAGGACTGGCTTCAATAAATGTGAAGTCAAGAGTGCTTGGATTTAAACTGTGATCTCATATAAAGTGTTGCCGTATCTCATTACAAAGCCTCAATGACACTTAATAAGCCTGTGCACTTTCTGATGCTCTCATGTTAACGTGATGATATAAGGATCACTGAAGAACAACAGCACCTTTGAACTGTTGGGAATGGAGAAGGCATTTGTCACCCTGACTGTGTACAAGGAATCCAGTGACACCTTTAACAGAATTTAAGCACCAGAAATAAAACTCGAAATATGCAGAACAAGAAAGGACTTCTAAGCGGTGGCTGGGGGGGTTGGGGTAATACCTTTAGAAAATGGTGCATGTGCTTGTGCTGTCTGTTGTGTGGATTGTTTATTTTTGCCTTTAGCTATGCTTCAGCAGCAACCACATCCGGCTAAACCCAAGCAACAGCAGTGGGAAGACATATGTTAAAGCCTTTCTGTATGCAAAGACATCCAGTAATACCTAGACAAGTTGACAGTGTGCTGCAGCTTTTTCTTAAAGTACCTGGAGGTAACTGGCACATGCTGCATGTACAGCCCACGTTATCGCCCCTTAGCTAGAGCCTGAGGCACGTCCACACAAGGGTTAGGTGGGTGGAGGGCTGAGCATTGCTGAAAACTTGCAGCGATAGACATGAGATACGGCTGGTAATGAAAGCTGTCTGCTTGTTTTCTGTGACCATTACTGCAGGAACTGGAGGAGGTCTTTTGTGTCTACCAAGATAGAAGTGTCCCTCAATGCATTTTTCCAATGCCAAGTTGTCAGTTTACTGCTTTTTAGACAGGTAAATGAACAGGGACGTTTTTAGCGTTTTTGAAGAAAAAGTAGGAATACTTGCAAGCAGGGAGAGCAAAGAGAAAACTGTTGCTTTTCGAAACATTTCTGGTCAAGAACCTTTTAGATGCAGAAGGGACTAGAAGGAAAAGAGGGACAACATGAACAATGATGCAAGTCCACCTGACAGAGGTTAAGAGAGGTTGTAACGAGAGTCAGGGTTGGTCGGTCATGTTAATTGATAAGGGATGCGGAACGTGGTTGCGTTCACTTTGGAAAGGTTATCTAACTGAGGACCTTGTCAAATGGCATAGTAAGGAAAAGGGGGAAAGTCAGAAATAAAAAATATAGGGATGCAAACCTGACAGGCAGTCCTGCAAGGAGAAGGGAGTCAGACTTGATGATCCTCGTGAGTTCCTTCAACTTGATGTATTCTGTGATTCTGTTCAGTGACAGAAAGACAATAAATGCTGTCAGTCACAGCAAGGGGAGGGGCTTTGGGAAAACTGCAGCAAATTGGGACTTTGCAGCTAGTGAGACTGGAATCCCGAGGGTGTGGGATGTTGGGGAGAGTCAATGGGAAGGTGCCAGCTGATAGGGTAATGCTCAGGAGTCTCAGCCCAGTGCTGGCTGTGGGGCAGCGTGTCTGCACACCCCCCCAGCCATGTTGAGTGTGGGTATTCCCCAGGAAATGTGAAGCTGGACCAACAGGTAAGCAGGACGCCCTAGGTCTGGGCAGGGGTGTCAGGTGGGCAAAGACTGCGTGCTGGTTTTGAGAGGGACACACAAGCCTGGGGTGTGCTGAGGGGCCCATGTGTGAGTGCTGCATGCTTTCAGTGAGCACTGGGCTAGACCAGACAGCAAGGAAGGGACACACATACAGTCAAGGTACAGGCAGTGTTCTACGATACTCTTGGCTGTGCTTATGCTAGAGGAGATAATTATGCTCTTCACATTCCTTAACTGCTAGTACTGAAGTGTAAATGGTGATGCCCACACATATAGGAAATCTCCTAAGTGGAGTATGACTGGCGCATGAATTAAAGGTTTGTGTTGCCAAAAGCACAGCTAACCTATTGTTCTACTAAATTAGTGCTTAAAGCTTCATATCAGCATTTAAATACTTTTGGTATTCCCAGCTGCAACATGACACTCCTGTTTGGTTTCTGCATGCTGAAATTTGAGTTTGCTAAATATCAGTTGTAAATCAGGGGCAAGTGGTGGAGCAGCCAAGGGTTGTAGCTGATGTCTATCTTGAGTGCTGCAGTATTGTGTGAGTTCTGGTTTTTCTTGCTTTCTTTTTTTTCAATACAAACTTCTCAAGAATTGGGCTTCTGTCTGGAACTTGATCAGAACTGAAGTAAGGGTAGAAGGGCGGATTGAAGGAGGCATATCGATAACAGTCTCACTAATGAATAGCATGCTATATGTTTTAAATCACCAATCACAACCGTGAAGCCCAAGGGCTGAAGAACTGAAACATTCAATTGCCTTTGCACTCCTTGAGTTTTAAATTCAGGAAAGACTACAGAAGTATTCTGGAACACCCTAACTGCCACTGCTCAGAAGCACATTCTGTGTAACTATCTCCTCCGTGTGGTGACAAAACTGATGTTACGGATGCACAAATAGTAATTAAGATGTCTTCTTCGTTCCTTTTAAGGTAAAAATCACTGATTTAATTCACATTGTCTTACAAGCTGATGTGCGAAATAAGGTGCCTCTTCATAGGCTACCATGTCGACTTTTTTTGCTAATATTCCTTGCTGTGAATGCATGCCATCTGGTGATAGGAATCAGTGAATGTGCAAGAACAAGAATAATTTGTGCTTTTTTTTTTTTTTTAAACTAAACTGCTGCTACTTGGTCAGTAATTGTTTTTACTGAGATTGCTGGAAATCTATTTCAGCTGACTTCAGGTGGAACTCGGAGAAAAAAACAAAGATGAATAGATGAAGGAGCTATGTGGATAAGGAGAAGCACCGGTTGCATGCCAAGTTTGTGGAAGTCTGCACAGAGGAACAGAGGGCCTGAAGATTTGTTTTCAGGCAGCCAGGTTGTACATCATGTGTATCAGTCTTGAAAGCATGCTTGGTATGTACTAACTTCTCTCCCTTGGCTAGCAACCTTTTGAGAGTCTAAACTCAGTTTATGTTCGTTATTATGCTGGTTTGGGCTGAGATTGATTTAATTTGTTCCCAGGAGCTGCTACAGTGCCATATTTTGTGTTTAGGATGAGGATAAGGTTGAGAACACACAGATGTTTTACCTGTTGCTAGGCAGTGCTTAACCTAAGTCAAGGACTTTCAACTTCTCATGCTCTAAGCGGTCCTGGGGGTACAAGGAGTTGGAAGGGGGCACAGCTGGGATAGCCAACCCCAAATGACCCAGTTGCCACTCCCAGATTCCAAGTACCTTCTGAATTGCAAAAGCCATCCAGGTTCACCTGAAGGCACATTTTGGTATATTTTGTTTGGTCAGATCTTAGTGTTTAAGTAGACTTGAACAAAGCAACTCAGTTTCTGAAAACATGTTTTGCTTAGTGAAAACACTAAGCTAAAAGCTTAAAACTTAGAGACTAAGCTAATTTTCCCAACATCAGAGATATTGCATAAACCATAGTGACTTCTTCTGCATGTCCTAGGAGTAGGAGGGACAATTGCACATTGGTAAATAACACTGTTGTATCTTGTGAACAATGTATGCAGCATCATTCACATGGATACTTGACAGGTTAGAAAAATATGTATGGCAGATTTACTTATTTTTGTCAGTCAGCTCTGGTTAAATGATGTAGATTTGGACACCCTGTGAACTGTTCCTTTTGTTTAATATAAGGACTGCACTTTGTTAGAGAAAATGAAATAATCCACTGTCATTTTTGTTTTTATCATATTAGAGTTTTGGCAGACAATTTGTTCAGTTTCCAATATTTAGTTATTTATGTGCTACTAACTAGCTTTGCTACGTTCCCTAGAGAAAGCTCCATTAAAACTCTTAATGTGACACTACATATTTTAGTAGATTAGAAAATAGTTGCAATTTTAATTTAAATTGAAATGACTGTGTAATGGCTGGACAGATCACTCTCAGATCCCTAGAGCTCTTAATTGTAATTCTCCATTGTTTCTGTGCATAAATTTTCTTTTTAAGTGCTCATTCTGAAATACTTAACTAATTTTTTTTGAATGTACTGTACTCATTTAATAGTTTTTTATGGTTAACAACTTCATGATTAAACTTAAATGTTAAGTATAAGTGGTGGAAATTATATGCCTAATCAAGTGTTGGAAAAATAAAGTGTGTTTATATCTTGAGATGACATTAATTTAAGGACCTTCTCTTTGAGGAAGGAAAGAGAAGGGGAAAAATATCCTACTGGGAGTAATGGGCAGATTTCATTGTGTGTCTGTAGCAAAGGAGCAATAACCGTAATGAGCAGCTCTTCTTTAGCCCTTCCTACTGCCTCCAGTCATCGTGACATTAAAACCAGCCTTTACCCAACAACTCCCCAAAAAGAAATCAGGTAATTTTTCTCTTGCATCACCCACATTCTGATTTGGTTTGAGCTGGACAGACCAAGGGGCAGCTCCTGCCTCTTGGGGGTCAGCACCTGTCCTAACCCTGACTCCCATGGGAAGCTGTTTGGCCCTGCTTCACACAGGGTTTCCGAAGTCCATCTGAGCCAGATACACCTGCAAAGCTCTGTCCTCACCAGCAGCTCGTGGGGTGTGAGTTAGCGTCAGTGGTCACAGACCTCGAGAGCAGACTATAGGCTTTCTCCATCCTCAGCACTATATTTTCACCTGTAGCAAGTCTTCCTGCCACATACAGGTCCCACACCCTTTAGAGCCTTCTTACCCGTATCACCTTCCTCCTCCTCCTCCTCCTTCTCCCTTTCTTCCAGAAAACTTGTACCTTCTCAGTTTGTGGCAGCTTTCAGCTCCTTTGCCTCCCACTCAAAGCCTCCCTCTGGAGGATGGTCGTAACCTCCCACAATCCCTCTGGGTCCTTGGTTGCTTCTCATGGATTTCAGTTTTCCCAGGCTCCCCTTCCTGCCAGCTTGAGTCCTGTGATTGCCACTTTTCCTGAAGACAATATAAACAAAGCGAGTTAAGGACCATCCCTTCTAGGGAAAAATTCTCCCTTTTATCTGCTGGCAAAAGGAGAAATTACTGTCTCAGACAGACTGTTTGCTGCAACAGCAAGATGAAGATGAACCTTCACAAGACATCACAATCCCAAGGAGGAACTATGAGTCATAAGAAACTCTGTAAAGCAAATCGAGATATCCTACAGGAGACAATTTCCATGTCACACTGCTGATGCCAGGCAGTATTCATAGAATCACAGAAGTATTAGGGCTGGAAGGGACCTTTAAAGGCCATCTAGTCCAACCCCCATGCAATAAGCGGGGACATCTGCAACTGCTTTATTTTGTGATATGTGCCACCATGTTCATAAAACCACATATGAAAGCTTGTCTATCCCACATCAGGATGCAGCTTACATACATGTGGGAGATGAGATGCTCATTTGTCTTGTTTTAAAGACAGTGTATGCCAGAAGGTGGGACCTGATGGAACAGAAACCCCTCCCTCCAAATTACTGTAAATTTGAAATTATGAGACTTCTGAGAAAAGCATAGAAACGAATAATAGTTTTTACTGAAAACGAAGAACAAAACAAACAAAAGCAGCAAAACACAGTAACCACAGGGGTATACAGAGAAGATGGTCTGCCTCTCCACCCGCTCCCGTGAAGAGACTGGAGACCAGTCAGCTGCATGGCTCTCCCCTGCCCTCGACAAACAAAGAGAATATAGGGAAGGTGGCGGAGACCTTTTTCCCCACTGATTTCACCTTCCTAAAATAAACCAAAACCTGGGTAGTTAATTCGTTCCTGCTGGTTGCATGCATTTGGCTGCGATGGTGAGCTATGTCTGGCGCAGGGTAGCCCTCTAGGCGCCGGCAGCTTGTGGCGCACGCGGTTTGTGCGGCTGCGGCGGCTGCAGAAGTGGCATGTGGGCGGTGGCGGGCAGGGGTGGGCGGTGGCGGGCAGGGGTGGGCGGTGGCGGGCAGGGGTGGGCGGTGGCGGGCAGGGGTGGGCGGTGGCGGGCAGGGGTGGGCGGTGGCGGGCAGGGGTGGGCGGTGGCGGGCAGGCAGCTCTGGTTCTGCCTGCGGTGTGTCGGTGCCCCAGTGGGTGGTGGGACTGGGGAGAAGGCGCAGGGAGCCGGTAGGTCGGAGCAGTGGGCAGCGTTTGGGGACCAGCCCGGCAAGCGCAGAGTCGCCGGGGACAGACGGCGGGGCTTCAGCCAGCACCGCGCAGCAGTGAGGCAGCGGGGGCTGAAAGGCGATGGCGACGGTCGAGGACTTCCTGGGTTCCACGGCAGGGGCAAGAGTGGCTGCAGCAGCTGTGGAGACTTCCCAGGTCCCGTCTCAGGACAAAGAGAGGCGGAGGTGGCTGCGGGAACTTCCTGGGTTCCATCCAGGAGCGAGAGCGACGGTGGCTGCGGTCTCGGGGCAAAGAGAGCGAAAGTGGAACTGTCGGATTCTTTTATTTCGCCTCAGTTCTCGCAGGACCTTCACTTCAGGGGATCTCATCTCGGTTCCCATGGCGTTTTCGCTTCAGGGGTCCTGGCGCCTGCCCCGACCCCGCTCCGCGGCCAGCCCCCAAGCAGCGGCGGGCGCGGCGCGCCGCTGGAGCGCGGGGTGCGGAACAGCCTCCCTGCTCTGGGGCTGCTGCTCGGGCCTGGGGCAGTGGCGCTGCTGCCAGGCACCATGCGCCATCGTCTCCGCACACCACCTCCCCCTCCCACCAAAAACCCCATGATGGCATGGAAAAATTCAGCAAGAAGATCTAAACCACAACATTATTGCAAGGAAGTTGGACAAAATGACCTTTAATGTCCCTTCCAACACAAACTGTTAAATGACTCTCTGATTCTGTGAATGCCTGTGGAATTCGCAAGCTGATGTACAGCAGCAGGTTTAGGAGCTCCAGGGCTGGGGCCTCTCTCGATCTCTTATCAGGCCTTTCCCTAGAGCACAGGAGCTGGCTGTCCCTGCCAAGTTCTGGCCAGAAGGAGGATTCCCCACGTTTGAACTCAGAGAAGGTGCTCGTCAGCACCAGACAGTGAGCTCATGGGGCTCAGGAAACATCAGGGAAGTTCTGAGGAGTTTCATGAGGCTGAGGAGCAGTATAGGAAGCAAGCATAGAAACTGACGGGATTAGGTAACTTTGGCCCAACATCAGAAAGAAAAACAATCAACCTTTTCCTAGGGAGAGAAATGATTGATATTTACCTTGTAAAATGGTGTTACCAATTGTGAAAATTAAATTTTCATTTGCAGTTTAAATTCCCCATCAAAAACAGTTTTCTTGAAAACCTGTTGCTAATTGGGAAAGGAAGAAGCATAATCAGCCTTGCTCCAGTATTAATTTTCAGGGTTTCAGCTTCACAGATCAGGTGGGAAAATGTGACTGAGTTGTTGGATGTGTTGGCCTAGCAAGGGGAAATTTAGCCAACATAAAGCAAAGTTCCCAAATGGGGAACAATGATGTGGCTTCCTGCTGTTGGCAGCAACATCTTCATTTGGAAACATGAAGATCTGCATCTTCTAAACTCTCTCAATATCACTGCGCAACAATACTTTACAGACTCCTAATGCAAATGTTCAGGGTAATACAGGTTTTCTTTTAATTAAAAGCTCAGCAGCTAGAAACTCATTTGTTTTTAATTAATTACATAGTGATACATTTTTCAGTGTTTTAATTTATGGGATAAAAAAAGAGGTTAACATTGGGATCTGGGCTGCTTAGATAAAATCCTGATCAGTACAGAATAAAACTGTAAAGCAAAAACCAACAGAACACCTGCGTTCTGTTGAACGCTTGTGAATTCTGCAAGGCCATATACCATAAACCTGTGTTTCTAGCTGAGCCTGCTTATATAATAACCCTGTAGACATAGACTGTGACCAAATCTGAGACTAAGTAGAACTAAACTTCTCTGGGAAGTTCAGACAGAGAGGGCTCATGTGACTCAACAGGAGGGACTGTGACCCAACAATACTGTAATCTATTGTAATGGAACTGTACCAGCAATATTTATATACTGTACTGTAATAAAATAAAATAAAAATAAATTAAAAATAAAAAAAATAAATCTGATCACAGTCTTCCTCAAAATCACTGTGTTCCAGTTCTCATACATGGCCTAGAGTCTTCCCTCGGCTGCTTGGCCACAGCGCAAAATACTGATGTACTCAGCTTTAGACAAATAGTCCTGTGACAGGTGATTATGGGTGTGTATGGAAAGGAAGAGGATATTGCATTTAGAGGGGGACTGATTGGCTGTTGGGGGTTCTGCCTTACAGCAGCACAGAAGTCAGATGAAGAGCCTCAGATGGAGAGCCCCTGAAGGGCAACAGTGAGGCACAGGTCCAGAGTGGGATGCTGAACACAGGGACAGCAGTGGGGACACATCTCCTATGCCCTCCTGCAGAGGGGAGGTCTGGGGCACTTTCTCCTCCCTCAGAGTCTGGAATGTGTTTTAGGAAAGGCGGGAGAAGGTGGTGTGCTGCAGTTGAGAGCAGGCTCCTGCTTTTCTGTTTGTGGTGCTGCGCATGACCCTCTGCTCTCCCGCTTGGCAGGTGTTGGTTCACAAGGAAAAGGCTTGTGCTGGGGACAGCTGGGCATGGAGAGTCCCTGAGGCTGAGGAGAAGGTGTGTTGCTGCCGAGTGTTCTGACCCTGGAACAGAGTGCTGTGAAGGGGCCAGCAACCCCTCTGGCAGCAACGGGGCTGTGGGCCAACAGGAACATGAAACTGCATATCCAAATCTCAAGGGCTCTCTGGGTGTGTGAATTAGAAAACTGGAAAAGACAACAGCATATGCTCTCAGTACAGAGTGGATAATCTCTGGAATCTTCCAACTCTAGAATCCTTGGTTCCCAATGCTATGAGTCCACAGCCATCCAGCCACGCTGATGGCCTGGGCTGCAACCAGCTGAGCTGCCAAGAGACAGTGTGTGGACAGGGCTCAGGCTCATGGACACCCTATTGCTGGAAGTGTTCAAGACCAGGTTGGATGGAGCTTGGAGTAAAAACTGGTCTAATACAAGTTGTCCCTGCCCTTGACAGAAGCACTGAATGCAATGATCTTTAATGTCCCTTCCAACTCAAACTATTCTGTGATTCTATGATTAACCTTTGCTTACCCCTATCCCTGCTGAGCCTGGGAATGGTGAAAATTACCTGCACGTGGGTCATTGCGGCTTGAGTGGGATGGGGAGTAGACTCCTCTGGTGCTCGCACTCACTCCTCGGCAGGGGTTTTCCCTCTGCCCTCCTGTGGACCAGTCCTGTCCTGCCCACATAAGGAGTGGCTCCATACACCCGATCTGGATGCTTGCTCTGTTGGTCTCCCTTCCCCATGGAAAACCAGCTAGGAGCCACCAAAGATCATTCTGGGTGGAAGGAGAACACGATTCTCCTTGACTTTATTTTCAGGGTCAGGGAAGATGTTTTGTTCAATATGAAGCAAAAGGCATATCTTAACTTGCAGACAGATCTCCCTTAGAAAGGAGTTCGTGCAGTAGTGGAGGGAGAGAGGTCATTTCAATGTAACATTTAAAGGAAGCCCACTTTGCAGCAGAGCACCTTGTAGACCTGTGTCAACTCCAGGGATGGCTGTGACGAGGGTGTAATGTGTGACAGTTCCCCCTCCTGGAGGTGCTGCTGTGATATATTGGGGACCAACATATTACAGGCTGCTGGGTATGGTGCCTCAGTCACCTGAGTTGCTTTCAAATTTTTGTCACTCTGCGCGTGGCTTTTTTCAATATGCTGTGTCTTTGCAATTTTGTTTATACAGTTTATAAGCTGTGTGGCCAACCTTTCTTCCTTTTGCATCTTTTTTCCTATGATTATTCTGCAACTAATTTATAGACACTAGGATTGGTTGGGAATTACTGTCCCCTTTTCGCGTTCCTGAGCTGGACATCTTGCTAAAAATAAGGTGGCAGACACTCATGAGCTGTAAATCATTACTTAGTTGGAGAATATTCAGTTAAAACCTTAACAGTGATGGCCATTTTGCTGTACTCTTCCATGGACATCCCATACTGGTCACACTGAGATGGAGCAAATGAACTTGTATGGTCACTCTCACTGTTTTCCTTTGCTGAGAGAAGTTAATCTAACTACTTTTCATGTATATGGTTTCACTTAGCAATGGTCATAGAGAAAAAGCTAATTTCTTCTTAAAAAGACAAACTGAAGAACTTTTACAACACACACACACACACCCCTCCCCCACCAAGATGTAACAGAAGTGGCCAGTGAGCTTTTAGTGTATCCAACAGATTTGATTAAACTTGATATCAAGGATTGTGTAAGGTAAATTAATTAAATTGATTAAGTAGGGCTCAGGTGGCCGTGGGCAGGTCACAATGATCTCTGGGTTGCTGCTGGCATGCCAAGGTTTATTAAAATGATAAAGTTACAAAAGGAGAAGATCCTGCTTACTATGCACAGAACAGAAAGAAAGAAAAAAAGGTTAATCAAAAAATAATAATCATATAAACGAGCACAAGCTCATTCTGAAAAGCAATTACTTTTCTGGGCAATTCCATTCAACAGTGGTAGTCTGTCCTCCCGAATCATGTCTCTAGCAGACACACAATTAGCACCAAGATGGCCTCATTATGTCCTATCAAATGTAAAAAAAATTTAAAAAAAAATCTCTCGCAAATACATGCTGTTTGGTGATTTTCATGTATTAAAACATTTTATGTTAATTTAATCATAGAAAGGATCTTTAAGGATACACCTTGTAAATTAGTAGAACTCCATTTAACCCCAGTGTGCCAAACCTGTCCCCAGTGGATTCCAAGCAGCATATTCTATTTTCGGCAACCAGTGATCTGAACATCACTAGGGATGCAACTCCCTCAATCTCAACCTCTAGTCCTCTGAAGTGAGTCAGCCAGGCTGTTGTCACATTTGAAGTTATGAAGGATTTGCATCTTCCACATGGTTTTGAACTTTTGACAAGGGAAAATTAACATCTTTGTGTGCTCTGTCTGCTCCTGGCCAGTTAGCCCACACTGCCTCAAATGTGTGAGAGATGTTCTTACTGCTTTTGTCCATGCAAATGGTTTGCAATTGGTTTTTGGTTCTAGGAGATGTGTGCAAGGCAGAGAGGATTTGAGCTCTGGTCTGTTGATGGGGACCCCAGCTAAGGTCTCTTTGTGATAGCCACTTCTCCAGACCCATCAGCTGCTCGGAAACACGAAGACCTGGAACCCCTCTGTGTCTTATGGTAGAAAAATGCTCCTTCCCATTACAGCTGTCCTTTACCACCAATGGAGGACAGAGCACACACACATGGAGTATGTATCACAACAGGTCCAGCGAGGGGCCACACCAAAGTGCTGACTGCACACTGTCCATACGTGCACCTACATGTTCAGTGTGTGTTTTTCTGAATGTGCAAATTGATACTTCTCGTCCTATCCTCAGTGTTACACCTCAGGTAAAACCATCTCTGTGCAGCTGACTGCTCCAGAGCAAGCTAATGCAAGCTTCAGTTATTAAATCCTTCTCTAGGGAGTTTTTTTGATTCTGACTACCTACCAACAAGCTAGAGAAGAACCTCATGAAGTTCAAAAACCAAAAAGCCAAGTGCTGCCCCCAGGCACCCAACTGGAAAGCAGATGGCAGAAATAGCCCTGGGGGACCTGGTGAAACACATAGTTTGGGGTCCACAGTCAACACAAAATTGACCATGAGCCAGCAAAGAAGGCCAATGACATCTGGGACAAAGTGTCTCCAGAAGGTTGAGGAAAGTGAGCCATTCTTTATACTCAGCACTGGTGAGACACATCTGGAGTGCTGGGCCTCCTAGAACCACAACGGTGATGAAGGGACTGGAGCATCTCTCCTACGAAGACAGGGTTAGGGTCAGGGAGGAAGCTGGGGCTATTCAGCCTCAAGAAGAGCAGGCTCGTGAGGGGGTCTCATCCATGTGTATAAATAAGTGGTGACAGGAATGAAGATGAGAGAGTCCGGCTCTCTTCAGTGGTGCCCAGTGACAGGACCAGAGGCCTTGGGCACTCACGGAAACACAGGAGATTCCTCCTGAACATCAGCAAACACTTTTTCACTGTGAGGGTGACCAAGCAGTGGCACAGCAAAGGTGTGAAGTCTCCATCCTTGGAGATGTCTAAAACCTGACTGGCCACAGTTCTGCTGGCCCTGCTCAAGCAGACAGTTGAAGTGGACAATCTTCAGAGGTCCCTTCCAACCTGCAGCAATCTGAGATCCTGTCCTGGATTTTCATGGAAAGCTGAGAAACTTTACAGAAACTTTTACCTTTTTCTACCAGAGACATAGTAACATGGTGGATTTCAAAGGCAATGAAAAAACCTTGATAGAGGGGCAGCCTGTAGGTAGCTGCATCTGCTGACAGAAAGCATATGTGGACAATATTTGGCAGGTCTATGAAACCAATGTTTCCCCCCCCCTCAAAACAAAGTATTACCAAATATCATGAAAAACCTGAAGATCTGAGACAGAATCCACCCTGATCCGTGTCTGATGTTCTGGGCACACAGACATTTGTGTTGGAAAAAACGGGACTGTTGACTTGTGTTGTGTTTTGTTATTCTGGCCCTTATTTGGAAGCTGTGAAATTGTTTCTGTCCCCTGGCTAAGCTTGTCAAAGCAAGAATGCCCATTTCTGTCATGGTGCTGTGAATGCTCTCGTTTTTCTGTCCTCATTCTGCTGCTACATGTGGGCTTGTTTGCTATTTCAGTTAGATATAATGGTACTCAACAGTGGATGTGTCTTAAACCATGGGGTTTTTTCCCCTGAAAGTATTCTGTCTGTTCCCATAATCTGTTCCAATAAATTATTGTGCTCTGGCACGGATTGTCGTGCATCAGGAGGAGTGCATTTCAGTCAGTATCATTATCACATGCAGCTGGCTGTAATCTTTCAAAAACAGACCAAAAAGACCTTACCAAAAAGAGACTTCAGTTCAGGATGGCACCATACATTCGTATAGGAGATAAAAAGTCTGCATTCACGTGTGGCTGTAGCCATATATAAAGAATTCTGTACTTGTTACCCAGTCAGCAATCCTCACAAAATTAAAACATAATAGATTTAAGATCACTTAAACTAGATTTGGAAGACTGCGATCATGTAAGTTTGTGGTACATGCAGAAAACAGGGGCTGGTCGATCACAGTCAAAAGGTTAAGCCTTGTGTCTAAATCCTTGACAACAGCAATGTGAATTTTCTTAGGCACAGACAGAGATTAAATGAATTTGGCTCTATTGAAATTGAAAGAGCGAAAAAAAAGCCCAAACCAAACAAGCCTGAATGTCACAATGTTATAGATAGAGATGTCCTTGGCTTTTAAAACTGTTCTGGAAGAGGGATATAATTATCTGGTAAAAGCTATTGGTTATCATTTTCTATTAGTTCCATAGGACACTTCCATTATGGAAGGTCACTTTTCTCCAGCTACTATATCGCATTTTGTACAACAAAGTATTCATAGGATGTGACATTTGCTGTTCTGCAAAATAAATTACAATTCTTGTCCTGTGAAAGCAACTAAAAATAGGCAAGGGAGAGCAGAGAGTTACCTTGCAGCATATGCCATGGTTAAATGCAGGCAGAGATCCTGACATTACAGGGGTGGCAGTTAGAGCACTCATGTGCACGGCCAGCGCTGCTTGACTTGCTGATGCATGTTTTATCTTGCGAGGGGGCCGTGGCTCCATGGTTATTAAATACCAGACTCCAAGTGTCGTAGCAGCTTTGTCTGCCAGCCTCTTGAACACAGATGAGAGCTATTGGTCCTCTTTTATAGCAGTGGTAATGCAAGACAGAATCTTTTGAGTTTATTTTTATGCAATTTGGCATTTGGTTGGCTGATTGCATACACCAAGAAGTAGCTTCTTAGAATGGCCATGATGACTCAATAGTAGTGTGCATTTGCTGTGTGCACCTTGAAGGCATGTGGTGTGACCTGGCTCCATCTCAGGCCTGACTTCTGTGTGTTGTTGCCTGGGTCCAGTGCTAAGCTATACATCACAGTTCCACTTTGCAGGACTGAGGATGTGCCAGGAGTTTCCCACTGTCTGATCCTTGTCTCCAGGAGAAGCACTTCAAATATTTTTCCCTAATAGGCAGGTAATTGAAGGACTTCCTTTAACACCTATTCTTGTGTCTTTAACACCTATTCTTGTGTCTTTGCCTAGAAAAAGTAAATAAGTAAAAAGAAGAAATGGCATCTTGCTTGCAAGCCTAAATGGAAT
Organism: Corapipo altera; assembly: GCF_003945725.1. Lineage (NCBI taxonomy): Eukaryota > Metazoa > Chordata > Aves > Passeriformes > Pipridae > Corapipo > Corapipo altera. Next base: position 8,265,708 of record NW_020884909.1, on the reverse strand, counting down.
ATTTTCTAGGAAGTGCATGCAGATATCTTCTTATCTTTGAAGAGATGGTTACTCTTACCTTCAACCCTCTTTTTCTGTGTCCCCCGTCCCTGCTCTATTTGAATCTGAATGGCTTTGCGACAGTGCTGCTGAGCCCATGTCTTTTGTGAGCCCTTTCACAACATCACTGTGCTGCACACAGGAGATACTAATCTATGACTTATTACAGATGAATAAAAACTTGCATTAACACTTAAAAGTGGAGTATTAAAACTGTGCTTTACTCAGGGGTGATTGATGGCTTCCATTACACACCATTAGATATTTTATTCTTGTTAAATGAAGAGCAGCCAACTTTGTCAAGTATTTTTAGTTCCCTCTGGTCTTACTGGTTCCATCTATTCTCAGGGATGTCCTGTAAATGGCCACATATGGCTTTGTGTCCGTAGGAGTGATGACCGTACAGCTGGCTTTCATTGCCCACCAATTTACTGGAGCCCCCTTTATTGTGAGCCTGACAGCACCAGGGAGCTTTGTAGAACTAACAAAATATATCTATTTTCTAATTGTCTATTTATCACCTTCCATGGATTGGTGGGCCTCTCATCTGAAAGCAAAGGGGGAATGGACTTGAACAATGATGCTTGTCAGGGCAGTTGTTCACTTTAAATTAGGGCCTCATTGCTAAATAACTAATTTAGTCCTGCTATCAGACTGAAAAAGTGGGTATTCAGTGCAAAGTGCCAACTGGGGAATTGATTATGTCTCCTTTAGTGTGCATGATAAAAGTGCCAGATCTGCAGGCAGTAGGTAGCTCCCTGGAGGCCAGCAGCTTCCCAGCAAGGAAGGTCCATGCCAGACCACCAGGCAGGGGTTCTGTGAGGTGGCAGGACTCTGGGAGCTTTGGCATGTGTCTCAGGCGCTTGAAACTGCCGCTCAGGCAGGGAGTGCTGGAAGGAGAGAGGGTCACTGCAGGTGATCTGGAGATGTACAAGGAGGGAGGTGGAGAACAGAGTTGGCTCAGGAACAGGGACAGAGAGTTTCTGGGGGATGGAGACTGTGTGCATTGGTCCCAGATTTTGTCCCCCTAGAAGCAATTTGCCCAACCTGCTGTCCACTGCAAGACCTCTTCCCATTCTCATCCCAGGAGAACAACTGCAGCATCCTGCACTAACAGCAAAATCTCTCCTGTGTGCCCAGGTTGCCCTTCTCCATCAGGTTCAGTCTCATCACAGAGCTGTGGCTGGGCTAGGATTTGTCACTACAGATGAACAGATCACACAGTCTGAGCATCAAGGAGCCTATTTCCCAGTGTAGCACAGGTATGGACTCAAGTCAGAGCCTTCTAGAAGATGCTGGGAAGCCCCTCCAGAGTTGCTCAGTGGGTGACTGAGGGAAAGGGGTGTGCAGGCAGCAAAGGGGTTAAGATCTGTTCCTCATCAATTCTCTTATGCATAGCCTCAGTGCTAAAAGCTAGAAACTTCAGTCTGACACTGGAAAGTTGGGTCCCTTGAGTGGAGCATCCCGGGAACTCGGGAAATAGGCCATAAAAGAGCAAGGGCAGGCTAAATTGGCTTTCTCTGTACGTGGCTTTTGCCCGCAGGAGAGGAGCGGACCCTCCGAGTCTCTGCCGAGGTGGTCAGCATTTCCTTCGCTGTCTGACCGAGCCCAGACGATCGGCTTTCCTGGCTGTTTCGTGCCGAGGCCAGGGGAACCAATGTAATGCTGTTTTTCAGAGCACTTTTGGAGCTGTTTCGCAATAGCCCGGATCCGCTATTGCCTCAGCGTGGGGGCGAGCCCCTCTCAGCCGCAGCCGTCTCGCTCTCTCACCGCACAAAGCGCCGCTGCCCCGCAGCCTGAGCCTGCTCTGCCCCGCCGGGCCCCAGCACCACGCCGAGTCAGTCCCAGCCCCGCCAGCCACACCCCCGTCGTTGCTATGCCGGAACCCACATCATCACCTCGCCAGCATAAGACTTTTTCAGGCGAAATATCATTCCAGGTTTTGTTTTAACCCAGGGGGAGGGGAGCTAGGCAATAATTTTCTGCTCTTGTTTGGTTTTTTCTTTTTCTTTTTTTTTAAAAATTTTTGTTTGTGTTTGGTTGGTTGGGGTTTTTTGTGGTGTTTTGTGGTTTGGTTTTTTTTTTTTTTTTGGTTGGTTGGTTGGTTGTTTTTTCCCCCCCTTTTTAGTAAAACCATTATTTTTTTCATTCATTCAGACTCCTTGCAATTTTTACCCTCTTGGTATTGTGGGAGGGAAATGGAAAGGTTCATCTCATTAATGTCTCAACCTCCTGAATATATATATATATTGTCATTAAACCAAGACAAGGACCCTGGGCTGCAAGCAGGCCAGCACGATTATGTGCACACGTATTTGGGACGCATCTTCCCCTTTCTCGGTGCATCAGAGGCTGGTGCTGGCATATGGTCCAAAGCCCAGAGAAGCAATGGGCAGAGGCACAGGCCTTCCTTCACTCCAGGTTTCAGGTTCACTTAGTACTACTCAGGTTTCCTTTTAAAGCTGGAATTTATTATGCCAGTAGGGAAACAGAATGAAATTGAAAGACCTTTTCCTTCCTACTCCTCTGAGTTGTGGGGGTTGGCCTGCAGCATGGCTCACATCTGTGAATCCTCTCTGTGCTTGGTTTGTGTTGCATGACCCCCACCAGATCCCATGACAGCAGCTACAACAACTGAGTGGCACCATCAGCATCAAACACCATCATGTCCTCTGCTGGCTTGAACAGGCCAAGCATGAAGGAGCATTTCTGTTTTCCTCTAAAGCTTAGTCTGTCAGGGTACCCTGCACTCAACCATGGTATTTACCATTCATGTCCTGATTTTGGTCACTAGCAGGTTTTCTATTAACAAAATAGAGATGTCCATTGGTTTTGAAGGAAGCTGAATCTTTTGTAAGAATTAATGTCCATTTTCAGCAAAACCAGCAACTGAACACAATAATGAGTGTCTTCCAATGGACCTATGCACAGCAGCACATGAAGATAGAATCATAGATCTATAGAGTGGTTTGGGTGGGAAGGGACCCTAAAGCTCATCTCATTCCAGCCCCCTGCCATGGGCAGGGACATCTTCCACTAGATCAGATTGCTAAAAGTCCTGTCTGACCTGGTCTTGAACACTTTCAGGGATGGGGGAGCCACAACTTCTCAGGGCAACCTCTGCCAGTGCCTTATCCCCCTCACAGTCAAGAATTTTTTCCTAATACCAAACCTAAATTAACCCTCTTTTAGTTTAAAATCATTAGCCCGTGTCCTATTGCAACAGGCCTTCATTAAAAAGATGAAAATTTCTCTCCTCCTCCCTTAAAATAGTGGCTTTGGAAATAAATTTGGCAAACCTGCCTACCATGAAAGGTGCTATTCTTTTCAGGATCCAGACTATGAAAGGTGACATTAGCAGAATTCAGAGCATATTTCTCTTTTTAAACAGATTGTTATCTCAGCTCGGTGGGGTCTAGAGTTGTGGAGGGACCAACAAAGCACCATGTCTTTGGTACTGTTGGCAGGTACATGGACATCAGGTGTGGAGCAGCTGTGGCACTGCTGTTTACAGCTGGGGTGCACCCCACTGGACCTGCAACTTGGGGGAAATTATCTGGGAAGCTCTACACTGGGCACTGCTGCCAGTGGCAGACACTGTCATTACTCACTGAGACATGCCACAAGACATGTGGTCTGGGCAAGCTCCTGTGACAACACATGGCAAAGGTATCGACTCCTCGTCAGGCACCCACCACTGGCTGGACTCAGTGCACAACTCACAGGCACTTCCTGAGAAGAGGAGAGCAGGTTAAGGACGTTGCTGCCATCCTGCCCAGGCTTTTCAGGAGGTACTCCCGTGGTAATAAGCCACTGCATGCTGCCATGGAGATTGTCTTCTGCTCAGATTGCTGTCAAGTGGTTGATAAGTGCTTATATTCAGACTTTCAAGAATGCCTGCTTCCATTCTAAGCTTTTATATATTTAGCAATTAAAACCTATAACCAGACAGTTATGAGAAAGAAATTCTTTGCTGTGAGCATATCTTCTCTCTGTCACTGAGCTGTGAGGGCTTCACAGATCTGGGTTATATAAGGCTAACATGTATTTTGATCCCAAAATGGAGCTTAGGCCATGAGTAAATGTCAGTGTTAGGTGCAGGTTTGGTTGCAGGTTACCCTTCCCAAATGCAGAACACATAATGGAATGTAACAAGAGACGCTGTCAATTTGCTTTTTTAGCAAAATTCAGAGGAGATCTGGGTGTGGAATACTAACTGGATTGATCTTTTACCAATCACAGGAGTGGTATATGGAACCACAGAATAGTTTGTGTTGGAAAGGACCTTTAAAGGTCACTTTGTTCAACCCCACCTGCCATGGGCGGATGCTGCAACAAAAACATGAGCCTGTCTCAACAAAAATCTCCAAGAGATAATTCCCTTGAAAGAGTTATCAAAACATCACACGGTACAGCTACAACCAGCTCTGCATCCATGCAGCAGTTTGAGTTTGTAGTTGCTTTAAGTCTTCTTAGAAAGACGATTACAGCAAAATCAAAAAGCTGCAACTGATCAGCTGAATGCTCTCTTCTAAATATAGTGATCAATTTGCACATGACACTTTAATAACAACTGCTGCTCACCAGCTGAAGCTGTTGTGCTTACACTTAGAGAAATACAATCATCATTGCCAAGGTACTGTTATCTTCAAAGGGCCCTGCTCTTTTTCTTAGAAGATGGAAATCCATACTCATTTTTGACATGTTTTACACTGAACATAAAGTAAATGGGGAAAATAGGCACTACCCAAATTGTGGCCAGCTTATCCATGTCTCATCTGAGGTTTTGAATTAAAGTGTGGTCTCTTCCAAGACTGTGTTTTCCACTTATGTCCATACTGAAAGAATATGGGGTTTCCCCCCCCTTGGTATTTACCTTGGTCGTGGTGTGGGTAAGGATGCCTATAAATTATACAACAATTGTGAATAAGTGCTAATTTTACGTTTGAAATAACATTAGTCGTGTGAGCACCTTCTCTTGGTGGTCACAATTGTCACAGTAACCAGGCAACTACAGGGTTTAACATGCAAAGGGACCTGAATTTAAATGTAGGCTCAGCTCTGCACAGTGTGCATAGAAGCCTTGCACCTGCACTGTGGGAGGCTGAATGTGTCACATGGAACTGGTGAGAACTTGAAATAACATAATGACAGTCAGTCCTTGGCTTTTGTATTTCTACTCTTTGTATCTGAAGTACTGGAAGAGGAAAATAACAAAGGGGTAAAAGAAAATGTGCCCTATATTTGTTGTTCTCTGTTGGCACTCCAGAACTGCTGAAACCCAGCCTCACAGAGACTTTCTGGGACTTGCTTATCTGACTCTGTAGTAAACTAAGAGAAACTGGGTTTTATTTAGCACACCAAGTGCTCTGGAGTGCAGGTTCCTCCATGGTGGAGCAAATGGTTGCCACGGGCATCCACAGGATTTTGAACTGCCATGTTATTGGCATCTTGCTAAATAAAAAGTTTTGCATTACTACCTTCCAGAAATCATACCAGTGGAAGAGACACAGTTGTCTCAAGCCCACAGCACAGAGAAAAGCACTAGAGATACAGAAAATGTCTCTTCCATTTCCCTTTTCCCACTTGCTTCCCTTTTTTCGCTTCCTTCTAGCTGTAGGCACAACTCATGTGTATCAAGGTATACAGAAAGACAAATTTTCCTGGCTTCATGGGTCACTACCCAATGCTCAGCATCTCCTAGAGCCCAACTTACGAGTCTCCCTTCACAGGCATTGCAAGCTGCAAAGTCTGTGGGTGAAAGCACACACAGGGACAGCTTCCAGGCACAAACCCAACTCTCCAGACAGGACTGTGCATTAGAGACAACTTCTACTGAGGCAGCTCAGTATGAGGAAGAAATAGAAGGGGCCTTTGCTTAGGGAAGAGCATCTCTCTGTAGATGCCAAGGCTGCTTGTCCATAATTTTAAAGTATTTGGTATTTGTATAATCTAATCTGGCTAATCAGACACACATTTCATTCCTTCTGAGTTATTTAGAAGTGCATCATGAATGTGTCAGACATTTGAACAGCCCAAATATTTCTAGTGTGTTGTTGATACCAGAACGATGGAAAGTTCTCCTAAGCCTGACACAGATTCAAACTTTGCACCTGCAGTCTGCCCAATGAAAACAAAACCTGAAATCTCACAGTAATATTTTGCAGCAACTCATCCTGTGACTCTGCATTCATTAACTTTTTTCTTAAACAACAAATGATATTGGGTTTTATGGTCCTTTAATTGTGGTGGTTGAGGCAAAAGCCACAGCAGCTTTACAGCCTGGAAGATTTTTCTTTGTTTTGCTGCCTTCAGCCCTTCTCAGGCTGCTCTCTGAAGGTGTATTCAAGAAAAGAATTAAAACTGTAATTTTTTTATATGTCTTTTATATGGATACTATAGATCCCAGGATTACTGTCTTCTGATTTATTCAGGCAGTGTCCTATACAAGATGATTGCCAGTAGATGTATTGGAGCAGAAGCCCATCCTGCAAGCAGAGAACTCTGTCATGGCTGAATTAGAAAGCTGTGGAGGAGGCAGTGCTGCAGCAGCTGCCTGGGGCTGGGTTCCTGCAGCCCAGAGAGCTGGCTGGCAGCAACCGCAGACAGGGAGCAGAAGCATCAGGCTGATGACCAAGAGCCCAGGATAGTTGCCCTTTTGCTCAATCCCTTCAGCAAAGGCACTGCAGACATTTTCAGCAGCAGAGCCAGGGCACAGTGAGGCATTGTCGTGTCTCTTTTCCTCAGGCCTTAGTGTGTCAGATGCGCACGAGTCCTTTCATTCTGTTTGCTGGCGTGGATGCCCGTCTTCCCAAAGCAGGGGCTGTTTTTTCGCTTGAATATGTAATAGCTACCTCCACCTGGGTGACAGGCACCTCCCATGACTCTCTAGGACGACATGACAACAGCAGAGCTGCAATTTTAATAGACTCCAAGTAGTTTTCACAGAGTGAAGCCTTAAAAACTCCCCAAGGAGAGATCATCAAGCAGAATGGTCCCAAGTGCTGGGTTTATTAGCAGGCAGGACGGGGAGGTTGATGAGCCCATGCCGCTGAGCAGACAAGCTGTCAGACAGAACTCCTAATCCAATCAGTTACCTGTCGGAGGGGACTGGTCTGTGGTCTCCTACTGCAGCACCTCTGGGGACCACCACACTGTGGCCCCCCACACTGGCTGCCTACCCTAGCTGGGGGCCAGGAGTTCTAGCAGTCCCCATCCTGTGGAGGAAACACAGTTTAAGCCACACTTGGAGCCTTCCTCCCCTGAAAGACACCACTGGGGTGTAAAGGTTAGAGAATGCTGGGCTTGCTGGGAAGTCCTTGTAGAGGCACAATTAAACATTTTGGAGACTTTTCTTGCCTTTTCACCTAGGCAATGGCCTGGGAGGGAGCACACAAATATGTTCAAAATAGCATTAGTGCTGTATGGCTAGCATGACTGCAGTACAGGTGCTCTGGATGGCAGGGGTTGAGCACCCCAGCAGGATTTACTGTGTGGAAGGCTGCAGCACACCAGGTACGTGTGAACACTGAGGTGGAAGAACTCCTCCAGGCACAGGGACACCCAGCCACAGGCTGTTTCGGGGCAGGAAATCTCCCTGTGCCTCTCCACTGCCAACCACAGTGGCTGCTCTGTGCTTGCTGTGCATCTCAAAAACACTCACCACACAGTGGGCAGGGCAGGCCAGGTGGGCAGTGCCAGAGCATCGAACTGAGACAAGCTCTGAGCAACAGGGAGGACAGGGTGTGGGCTATGAATGAAAAGAGATAACCCCCTACCAGTCCACGAGCTGTAGAGGGAATAACATCATTAAAACTAACATAATTAAACAAATTATGTAGAATATAACCTCTGTCTAGAAAATATTACATAGCTTGGAAAAAGAAATAATTTTCTAAGAATAAAACCTAATTTTTCTTTAAAATAAATGTAAAACCTGCTTTACTTTATACTGTTTCTGTTCAATAATCACAAATTGAATGTGTGAATTCATTTTTTTTCTGAAAATATCCGAAGTCCAATAGATGCCAACAGTGGTTAGGTGCTCTGTGATTTGTGAATGCTCATTTCTAACATTTTGCTTTCTGGTCCTTTAAAGGAAAATACAAGTGGTTATATTTTATTCCTCTATGTGTATATGATTCCAGCAAATTTATACAGGATTAGTGACACCCTCCTCTGCTACAGGACCTGCTAGGAACATGCAGTGCTATTGCTCTTTTTTCTTCTAGTGGCTAGAGCCATCTTTTTATCAAGGAAACAATTTTTAACATGACCAGACTAATATTTGCATTTATACCAAAAAGATTTTTCTGTTTGAACTCTTCTTGAAAACAACATCACCAGGCTTTTTCAGAGGCTTTTGAGGCATTGCAACAGGCTGACTACAAAAACATGGTTTGCCTGCCATTTATATCTGCCATTTATGGCTGTGCAAAAGCTTGTCATGGTCTCCGCAAGAATAAAAAGCAAACTCTTCTATGCCTCAATGAAATGTTGGCCCCATAGACCACTGACTGAAATGCCGTGGCAGATGCAGAGTTCACGTGGCCAGATGCTTTGACTGCAATGGGAAGTGCAGCCACTTATGGGTCTGGTCACTGTGTGTGAGCACAGATATCAGGTCTGAAGTCAGCAGTAAAAGTGATGTTATACATCATGACATCTGCAGCCAACAGTATAGTGCATGCTGTCCCCATCCTTTCCCAGCTACAAACCTGGGCAGTTGCCTCTATTGCCCCATGGCTCTGCACAGACAGTTTGTGGGATTCCCCTTATAAAAGCATAATGGGAAAGAAACTGCTGGCTCAAGAAAAGCATTACAGTAAGTCCAAGGGCTCAAATTGCCCAAGTAGATGTGGCATCCCAGTTTAGGAGAATAAGTTGCACCGATTTGAAATGAGATCGGTAACAAGAGCTGAGCCGAGCCTCTGAATCAAAACAAATTCCTCTTTAAAAAGCATACACTTTCCCAAGAAGTGCTTGTTTCCCTTAAAATGCTACTGGGGAGGAAGAAGAAGGGTGCTGAGGACTAAAATTATATTTTTGGCATGTTGAGACTGATGTGTAGAGCTTTTGAAGGTTATTTTGGTGCGGAAAGTTGGAGTTCCACAGGTTTCCTCTATGCTCCATCAAAACTAATCCCTGGTTCCAAACAAAACTACTGGCATATCCAGACCTGTCACTGGTACGGGCAATGGTGCTGGTGATAATTAGCAGCTAATTCTCCAGATTTAAATGTTTTTCACAGAAGACATCACTGTTACTCCTTAGTGACTAACTTGCTCCATCATCAGCCTGGGGCTGAACTGTTTTATGACATGATTGTGTGAAATTAGACCTCTGAATGTTACATCTGCCCTTGCTTACCAGATTTTGTCCAGCTTGTGCAAGACACTGCATGCAAGCTTTCTGAGGAAGTTTTTCAGGGAAAACTTTGCACAGTGCCTGGGACAAAGAGTTAACCAAAACAGGAACTCCCATGGAACATGGGTCTATGACCCTGGCTGAAATTATATCATAAAGCAAAGGAATTGGTGCATGGGGGGGTGAAGGGGGAATGTCATACCCAGACATAACAAATGAGCTCATGGACAGAAACCTTTCTACTTATCCATTACGTGAATTGTCAGTGTTCGATTTTCCTTGGTAGGACTGACTTTTCCCTTTTTCTTTTTTTTTTTCTGAAGACTTTTTTCTGTCTCTTTCCCAGTCCACTCAGCCCTGAAGCAATGAGAGTGCTATCACAGATTACAGGCAGGTCAGACAGGGCAAATTACTTGCCAAAATAGTCTCTCCAAAGGGTCTTCTTGGTATTATGTGCTAAGTTATGTGCTAAGTCAAAGTTAGCGTTGCATAACATTCTCCCAGTACTTCTTGTAACCATTTTTGCAGTACATGGAGTGATTCACTTTCTGCAATGCTGCTGCTGATTTATTCCTGCTGAAACTTTCCAAACTGCTGGTTTATTCCTGCTGAAACTTCGCTGAAACCAAATGCATGTGTTTGTTTATTGTTCACTGATTCCTGCTTCTTGTTCCTTCCTTTTTGCCCAACACATGCTTGTTTTCACTTGATGATATTCCTCTGAATAAAGTTATGGCTCAATGCAGGTTCAGTAGGAGTATCTTATTCTCAGTGATTGCCTGGTTCCTTAAACCTTGAATAACAGAAATCACTCTGAAACCCCTAAAAAGGATGAGATATTTTGATTTATACTGAGCCAAGAGACCTAAAGCTCTAAAGCCCTTCTCTGAAGGTTTTGATGAAGAGCACCTGTTTGGGACTAGGCTGGCAGGAAAGGGTAAGGTGTGCCACTGGGGCAGCTCCCATGCACCAAAAAAAAAGAGACTAAATACAGTGATGTTGGAGAATACCTCTGAGTATTTGGGAGAACTGTGCTGTGGGCCTGTGGGCTGTTTTACCATGGATGAAGGTCAAGCCAGTGCGTAGTGTCAGATCCTGTGGTCCGGTTCTGCAAGGTCAAAGACAGGCATGAAGGTTTTCTGCTGGCAGCACTGGGACTTAGTAGTGCAACCAGAGGCAGACCTTGAGATATCCTCAGCACCCAGTAATAAAAAACAATCTTTTGTCATGCTCTCCTTCTTCCTTCTAATGGAGTTGTCCTTGGAGAGGTTGTTGACCCCTTACCTCAAAGGACAGCTTTCTGGTGGCATCGCCGTTGATGAGGCTGCTGCATTCACCTCGTGTGGTGGCTCAACCACAGATATATCAGTTATGGAATGCAAAAGCGTACAAACAGCAAGCAGGCTAACTAGGCAATTACCACTGTTGTTCATTTTTTAAAAGAAAAAATATGAAGTATTTTTGATGCATTCCTCTAGTGTTAGTATCAACAACAGCAAGGACACATGATGTTGGGGCACAAGAGTGCCTGATTTGTTTGTTTTAGGTGCTGTGATGTCAGAAGCCTTCCCTTCTTCCTTCTTCCCTGTTTCTTCATTCTCACTCCTCATATAGTCCAGCAATGTGCTCCCACCCATGCATGTATGCAAGAGGCACCAGCCATGCTGTGCAACCAAGGATGCTGCCTGGTGTCCACGTTCACCATTCATACGTTCCTGCACTACTAATAAACTTCCTGCAGCCCCAGGGAATAGATGGAAAGGCAGAACATCAGCGATGAAGGATTCAGATTAAAGGAAAAATGTAGTTGGCCAAAGTGAACAATTATAGGAAATAAAGGAAAAATAATGACCAAAGATCCTTCATTGCAGCCAGCTAATTATCATGAGTTCTGGACAACTGTTCAGGCATAGAATTAAAAACCCTAATTATACTGTCACCTTTGTCTCTCAGCTCCTATTGCCCACAAATGAATCTATTTACTGTAACTCCTGCTGATGGGAAGAAATTGATGGCAATCACAGTGAGGTGGGAGAGGAGAGTTGGGGAAAAAAAAGTAAGAGGCAACACAATGATGGCTGCGCAGCTGGGTGACAACTACATTATAGGACATTATAAATTAAAAATACTTTCAATAAGACAAATACAAGTTTGATGAATTTTGTGCTTTCCTTCTCCTTCCTCCCCGCTTCCCACACTTCTCACACTCTTGCCACCACCAGCATTGCCTTTTTAATTTTAAGTCATCTTTCCTGTCAGATTATTCTCCCTTCTTTGCCACTGGTTTGTAGCACCACATCTCTGTTGCATTTGGGTGCTGGAGGGGATGAACACAGCTGGAGAGCCATGGTTGTGGATCTTTGCCTGGGTAGGGGGTTTCTGCTAGTCACAAACATAAGTGTTGAATGCTCAAGAGCCGCAAATCGGGCGGCCGTGTAGCATCGTTGTCTCTGAAGAAACCAAGGCATTTTGCTGCTTGTCTGAAATCTTCCTATTTGGCTGAAGACATTGGCCTGTTTTTCTCTATTTTTTACCGTTAGTTCTGGGGACTATTTTCAAGACCTCTCAAACTGACAGTCTGTGAGCAGAGGTGTTCCTGATGAACAAAATTAAGGGGTCTCATTAGTGGTTTGCTCCCCACTGGCATGCACATCAGGGCTGAGCTGAACGGTGGTGGATCTGGACCCGTCAACAGCATGTTTTCCACACCTGTTACCATGGCTACACAGGATGAGTTAATGTGACGGAACCGGCACACGGAGCAGAGGGCTCGCTGCAGCCGCGGCCGGTGCACATGGCCGTGTCAGAGGCGGCATGCACTCACATCGCTTTATTACCCTCATGTAGCGGCAAGGCTTCCTGCTGGGGCTGTGAAAGCTTGCACTTCAAACTCTATCTGAGCTCAGCGACTGGGGCTGCGTCACCACCAATTGTCCCCTTGGCTACGTGTCAGTACCTGCATTGGCCAGAGGGACAATGCCTGCACCCTGACTGTACTCCAGCATGGACACTGGAATTAAGGTTTTGAGGAGAGGTGGGCTTCCCTCGGGTGGGCTGCCCAGAGCTAACAGCAACACCACTGAATCCAGCATCCAGACTGCAGGGCTACTTTCAGTCAGTTTTACCAGCACCCTACTAACAACTTGCAACCATCTTATTGTGCAGTCTGCTTTCTCCAGTTTTCTGTGAATAATTTTTTTTCCCGATCATAATGAGGAAACCTGCTCTTCTCTCTTTAAATACTCAGTGCAGCATCTTCCCTCATTTTCTGCAACTGCAATACATTGCAGTCTGGATTTTACAGCTGGTCTATGCTGATTTACCCTGTGAAGCTCTCTCTGTGTTGCCGACATTTATGTTTCTATCCTGCACTGGCACAGTGGATGCTGACAACTGAGCCACGCCAAATCTAGTTGGTCATTACTGCTTGATGTTTACTGACATAAAGTCAAGAGAGTGCTCTTGGTGCAGAGTTATACATGAGGTTTTGCATTACTGGGACACACCCATGGACTTGTGCTCACAAACTGCCCTCTGATGTTGATGTGTTCTTGTGCCACTGGAGATTCTGGAAGCTTGAAGAAACAAGCAGAACAAACTGAAATGAGGATCTCTAGTTTGCTGTGATTTTATTTATTTATTTTTATTTCCAAAGAAATAAAAATAAATGAGTGAAACTCAATGTACAACTTCAACAGGGGAAAAAAAAAGAAAACATTTTAAACCCTGTGAAAGTTCGATGTCACCTAGTGAAAGGTGATACTGCTCACTGCAGGGTTGGGCTAGATGACCAGTAAAGGTGTCCTCCAACCAAACTTCTGTGATTCTATAATTCTACTAGAAAGTTACAATACAGCATTAAAAATGGTTTAACAGAAGAAGAAAACCCCAACAGTGCTAATGAAACTGAGGAAATGAAAACAAGTAATTTTTATCTCCTTAGAAGTACATAAATCCATTTGATTCAGTTCAAATGTGTCTTGCTTTTCTTAAGGTTGTTTATATATTTTTTTCTTAAAAATGGATCAGCTTTGTAATACACTTTCATGCTGGAACAACTGCATTTTCTGGCTGACAGCTCTTATCCAGACTCCTGAAACTTTCAGAACATCTCCTTACCTATACTTCAAATCAGAATAAAAAGTTTTAAGAATCTTTAGAAACTATTTGGATTGAAAAGTAATCCTCTGGAAGAGCAGTTCACTGCCACAGCAGCATGCAGGAATTCTAGTTCTGCTGACAGGCTACTGTGACATCCTCTGGACGTGCTGCTGCGTGCGACTGTTCATCAGCCCCATGAGAACTCTCCTGGCCTGGCCCATCTCTGTGGGCAGCTCAGTTCTTATCCATCATCCACTTGCTCCAACCCAGACATGAATCTGGCACAAAAGGTTCGAGGGTGACCTGGAAAGTACCAGTGGTGACTACATGTGTCTGTGCCAATGGTCAGTGGGGACAGTCAGGGCATTTTCTTTCTCTTTGATCTTGTCAATGAGGGACAAGGGCTAGAGGAGGAGTAGGGACGTCCTGCAGGTCAACAGTTGATTTTGCCTCTGGTGTTGTCAACAGGGTTCTAGTATTTGTGACCATGAGATTCTCTTAGAGGACTGAGGCCAGCTTGGAAGAGATGGGATCCACCTGACCAAGCACGGAGAAAAGATCTTTGCCAACAGGCTTGGCAGCCTGGTAGAGGCTGTAAACTAGGCTCTGCAGGGTGGGGAGGGGACCACCGAAACAAGGTAAGGAAGTGGTAGACCAGGATGGCAAAGAAAGAACATGGGATGAAGTGAAAAGAAAGGAGATTGTCATCAACAAAACAGGGCTAAAGGGGGTCCATCCCAGGGGTACCCACATAAAGAAGGAAGACCTTATCAGACAGAGTTGTGGAGAAAGCTTTCCTACTCTTTCTGGGAAACCAATGGGTTTCAGAGGGGCATCCCTCTCTGAAATGCCCATACACAAATGCATGTCATGAGGGGCATGACCAGGATGAGGGATCTGTTGTTCTGTAGTAGAATTCTGATGTCATTGGGATAATGGAAAGATGGTGGGATGGTGGGACTGGGATTCTGCAATGAGTAGGTATGGGCTCTTTAGGAAGGAAAAATTTGGAATGCAAAAAGGGGGAGATGTGAGAGAAAGCAAGGCTCTGTCTGGTGACAGGTGATGAGGCCAGTGGGAGAAACAGGGTGCAGTGTACTTTTCCTTGGTAGAGGCAGAAAACTTAGAGAATTGTTAAACAATTCAGATACGTCCGCAATTTGCATAAATCCATGGGGACTAATGGGATGCATGTGTAAGTGCTAAGGGAGCTGGCTGGTGTCATTGCAGAACCTCTCTTGATTATCTTTGAAAGGTTGTGGTGATAGGAAAGAGATTCCTCAGGACTGGAAGAGAGCAAATGTTTTTAGTTTTTTTCAAGAATGGAAAGAAGGAAGATCCTGGGAACTGCAGACCTACCAGCCCCACGGTGATCTGTTGGTAGGTGATGGAGCAAACAGACCAGTAGCTATTTCCAAATGCATGAAGAAGAAGGTGACTGGGAGCAGTCAGCATAGATTTACAAAGGGAAAGCCATGCCTGACTAGCCTGATAGCTTCTGTGATGAAAAGGTTATCTCAGCGGAGAAGGGGAGAGACATGGGAGTTTTCTTGACTTTAACAAGGCTTTCAGCATTGCCTCCCATAAAATACTCATAGATAAACTACTGGAGTGGATAAATGGATTGACAGCTGATGGAACAACTGGGTCCGGGGGTTGTTATGAGTGATAAGAGGTCCTGCTTGAGGTCATTGACTAGTGGTGCACTGCAGGGGCATATAGCCTGCTCAATATCCCTTTACATCTTTGCTAATGGCCTGGATGATGGAGTAGAGTCCATCCTCAAAACATTCACAGGCAATACAGAAGTGGGAGGAGGTAGATGTGCTGCCTGTTAGATAGAGGGACCTGGACAGGCTGGACGATTGGAGAGAGAGGTGGCTCATGAAGTTCAGCAAAAGAAAATTAAGAACCCACCTTCTGGGGAGGGATAACCCCAACCACCAGGACAGGCTGCAGACTAATGGGCTGGGAAGTAGCTTCACAGATCAGGAACTCAGCATTCTGGTGGGCAGAAGGTGAATGTGAACCAGTAGTGTGTCCTTATGGCAGAGAGGGTTGATGGTCCATGGTCTATATTAGGAGACATGTCAGCATAATGGGGTTCTGCCCTCTGCTCAGCAGTGGTGAGATAAATCTGGAATGCTGGGTCCAACCCTGATCTCCCTAACACAAAAGATATAGACTTACTAGGAGATGTCCAGGGCAGGGCCACTAAATGCTGAAGGCGCAGGAGCACATGGTCATATAGGGAGAGGCTGAGAGCACTGCAGCTCTCCAGCAGGGACAGGGAAGGGGAAGTTCAGGGGAAATTTTGTCAATGTGTATAAATGTCTGATGAGGAGGAGTAAAGACTCCAGAGCCAGGCATTTCACAGTGGCATGCAATGAACCAATGAGAGTCTGTGGGCAGAAGTTTAAAGAAAATTCAGGAAGCCCCAGGGGGAGGTTCAGGATGGACATCAGGAAGAATTTCTTCACAGAAAGAGTGGTAAAGCATTGGAATAGACTGCCTAGGGAGGTGGTGGAGTCCCCATCCCTGGAGGTGTTCAAGACATGACTGGATGTGGTACTCAGTACTCTGGTGTAATTTACGAAGTGGTGATGGGTCACAGATTGAGCTTGATGATCTTGGAGGTCTTTTCCAACCCAAATCATTCTGTGATTGTGAAAATAATTTTCATTTAAACATAAGAAGAAAACATTTTTAATGTGAGGGTCAAGCACTGGAATAGGTTTGCTCAAGGGAGGTCGTGGTGCCTCTGCCCTCAGATATACTCAAAACTGGACTGGACATGGCCCTGAGCAACCTGTTGTAGGTGACCCTGTGGTGAGCCAGGAGGACAGGACAAGACTACCTCCAGAGTTCCCTGTCAATCTCAGCCATGCTGTGATCCTGGCATCTTCTTGAGAAATAGCTTACAGAAAACCTGATCCCTGCAGCCTACACCCTGCTGACCACAGTACCATAAAATGGAAACTACAAAAAAAAATCTTGTGGGCACAATCCTGCACCAGAAACAATGGGGTAAACCCATCTAGGGGAATTCCTCTTCCATATGCAGCTGGAGTAGCAGAAATGACCTTTCCCTTGTAAAAACACTCAGAGCTACCAGGGAGCGTCACTATTGATCAACCGTACATCTTGGATTACTAATTGCAGATTCTTGTTCTGCACAGGAATGTGCAGCAGATCCCCTTTCTTATCTCTGTGTAATTTAGAAATAGCGGAAGATCAGATGTGGACCAGTGCACATTATTATTGCCAATATGAGTTTAAATTGCTCTTCTTGAATTATTTGGTTTTAGTTATCTTCTTGCTTTAATTTTTTTGCTGGTTTAGGGTCAGATGCTGCTATTTCCATACATGGTAAGCAGGTCATTCTTACAAGAGGAGATCCACTGTGGTCTGTGGAGTTCATTTAGTTTAAATGTTACAACAATTAAGCTGAAATGAGAAAGTTTAGAAAAGTCATCTTGCTTCTTTGTGAAGAGGCTTTGCAAGCCTATGCTGGCCTTTACCTCGGAAATTTTCATGACTTTTAAGAAAAATACTCACGTCAGTGAGCAAATGCCAGAGGCAATGCATACTTGGAAAGGGCTTCACCTCAGCTGCCTAAACCCACAATGCCCAGGCAAAGCCGGTTGTTCCTAAACTAGGGTGTTGCTCTGCAGTGGGTAGCAGGGGGCCATGCAAAGGTACTGTTCTCTTAACTCCATCTCTGACTTCAGCAGCCACAACCACCAACATAAGCTACCAATTTCTCTGCTCAGGGGAGCTGGTAGTGCAGCTGTCATGGTTAGAGAGCTCCAAAATCTAATTCCCTACTCCAAGCCCCCTCCCACATCTCAACCTAGTGTGAGATAGGTTTCCAGACATCACACAAGATTCAAATTGGGGAAAAGGGAATATATTACAATGACTGTACAAATAAAATACCACAATACATTATATACAATCTTAGCTATCTCTACCATGACATAAGTATTTACAATGGATCAAATCTCTTCTCCCCTCCAAATAAAAGTCCAGGAGGGAAGAAGGAAAGATCCTTTTCACTTCCAGAGCAGCATTCTCTCTAGGGCAGCAGCTTATCTTCTTCTCATGCAGCAACTGTAACTGGATTGTTGTAGCTGGATCCTTTTCAATACACACAAGGGGGTCTCTTTTCACCCCTCTCGGCTCTCCTTTAACTCCAAGTGAAGGTCTCACCCGTGGACTGCCAACAGGGACAAAACTCGCTTCACCACAGGCATATCACAAAGTGCAGGGGCATCTTCGTGAAAGTCCCTTCCTCAGGGGATTCACCCCTGAGTCAGAACATCTTGGGTAGCTTTCAGTTGAAAGTCTTTACCTCAAGAGTTCTACCAGAGCTCCTGTGCTCTGTCTCAGGCTGCCAGCTTGGCAGCAATGGCAAGGCGGGGCTAAGGTCACCCCCTCTGCATTCCCTCTCCATCCCGGTCCAGCTTTCCAGGACGCTTTGAGCTTCCTCAGCTCTTCTCTGCAGTGCATGTTGCACTTCACGACTCTTTCAAGTAAGAGTCCATCATCCTCCTCTCTCTAGGAGGGGTCTCCAAGGAGTCTGGGGTTTGTTTTGTTCAGTTCTTACCCCAACTTTCTCTCTCTCTCTGTGTAGAACCTAGTTCTCTCTCTGCTGCTGCTCTCTCTCTCGGACAGTTTTGTGTCTTCCTTGGCTGCAGTGTTAGACTGCAGTCTAACACTGTTCCAAGTTTCTGCAGTTCCCCCAGCTGGGGGCTGGGGGGCCAGAGCCCCCCAGGGGCTCTTGCCCTTTTCTGCTCATGGCTTTCACAACATGGCTACTTCTTCTAACACCAAACTATAGCAGCAAACTGAAAAGCAACCTTTTATCATGCCATCTGCTGCACACTGGCTCCCTGTGAGGAGGACCTCTCGTAGGCATGTGTTGACTTAGGGCTGAGATGGCACCGGGGGAATCCGTGTTCAGCAGAGCCACCAGACCAATGCCAGTGTCTATAAGTGCTGAAGTAACGAGGGGTAAAACTGCATGTCGCAGTCATTAATGAATGGTGAGGTTCTGAACAGGACTCCTGCAGCCTTACTATTGTGGGTACCTGCCTCATGTTTTCTTCCAAAGCCTCTGACCTGGGAGGGTGTTTCAGCAGGGAGAAGTCTGCTTTTCTCGCTCTTTCTGCCCAGCTCTGCAGCGATTACAAACTGAAACTCCAGCAGCAGCTGCCTGTGCATGTTTCTAACTTCCACTTCATCCTTAAGGCCCTGTGCCCTGAACACAGAGCTTTATAAAAGAAAATAAATCCACTAGTTTCTCTTGATTTGCCTTCTAGTCCTGGAAATATTCTTTGCTGCCAGGGGAAAGAGTTTCTCCCTTAACCTCTCAGTAAAAACTGATGTTTTGATTTTTCCTAGTTATTCTAAGCCATACAAGTTTAAATGAAACACTAGCAAAAAAATTTAGACAAAATGCTAAAAGCAATACTGATGTTGCTGATGCTGTTTATTTATTGCAACAGCAAGGAAGGAAAGTCTGTTAATGACTAGGGACCCTGACAGGCTTGAAAGGCACTGATGCAAACTTCATGAAGTTCAACAAAGTGAAGTGCAAGATCCTACACCTGGTCATGGCAATCCCAGACACACCTCCCAGATTGGGAGGAAAAGAGATTGAGAGCCGCCCTACAGAGAAAAACTTGGGAGTGATGGTTGATAAAAACTTACTATGACCCAGCCATGTGTGCTCATAGCCCTGAAACCAACAGAATCCTGGGTTGCTTCAAAAGGAGAGGGACCGGCAGGTTGACAGAGTGGGTTGTCCCCCTCTACTCTCCTCTTGTGACACCCCATCTGGAGTCCTGCATCCTAGTGTCCCCAATGTAAGAATGACACGGAACTGTTGGAGCAAGTCCATAGGAGGCTACAAAGTTGATAACAGGACTGGAGCACCTTCCCTATGGATACAGGCTGAGAAAACTGGGGCTGTTCAGCCTGGAGCAGAGGTTGCGTGGGGAAACCTATGAGCAACCTTCCAGTATCTGAAGGGGCTTCCAGGGAAGCCAGAGAAAGACTCATCAGGAAGTGAGGTGATAGGACAGGGAGTAATGGGTACAAATTGAAAGAGGTGAAATTTAGATTATATGTTAGGAAGAAATTTTTTACGGAGGGTGGTGAGTGTAGTGGGTTTGTATAGTTAAATAACATTTCCCTTTCCTGAGAGGAACAGGAAGATATTCCATACCGTGTTACGTCAGCTCAAATATAAAAGGGGAGGAGGAGATAGCTCATTCTTCTTCTTCTTCCAGGATGGCTGCCCTGTAGACAAACTATGCTTGTCTGAGACGCTGCTTCTTGGGGGAGGTAGAATTTTACTGTTAGTTTCCTTTGCCCGTGTGTTTGTAGTGTTATTAGTTAATATAAAACTGCCTTTCTTGGTAAACCCCGGGTTTTTATGTCTTTTTTTTTCATCTCCCCTTTGTGGGGGGGGAGATCTGCACTGCCCTGGTGGACACCTGACGTTCAGCCAAGGTAAACAATAACAGTGAGACATTGAAACAGCGTGCCTGGGAAGGTTGTGGATGCCCCAACCCTGGCAGTGTCTAAGGTCAGATTGGAGAAGGCCTTGAGCGATCTGATCTAGTGGGAGGTGTCTCTGCCTACAGCAAGGAGATTGGGACTAGATGATCTTTAAGGTCCATTCCAACCCTTAACAGTCTATGATTCTAGAATTCTGTGGCTCCACAGCTGCTGCCTGAGGACCCTTCTCAATCAATCCCTTCTTCTGGGTGTTAATGGACAACCTAGCTTTGTTCTCAAAGGTGATGTTAGGGCACTCTCAGGAAGAAGCTCCCTCTATTTCATGCTGATGGTAGTGATGGGTGAGCTGGATGCCCATTGGTGCCGCCTGACATCAGGGCTGCAGGCAGGCTAGGAATAGAACTGGATGATGCTGGTTACCCAGGGAAGGAAATACTGCAGAAATCACCAGAGCAAATGGCTGTGTCTTGTTCATGACGAGAAAAGTATGTCTGGTTATTACCCAGCCTTCGCGAAGAGTACCAACTAATGGAGCGAGAGACGTGAAAGATTTCTGAAGTCTACCTGGAGTGTAATTCAAACCTCTCCCAAGGGAGGTCATGATAAGTGAGATGAATTTTTATCTTTCCTTTCCTTTCCAATAACCAACCTTTGGCTTCTAAAAAATTGCTTAAATAGTGATAGTTTGATGGTGGTTGGATGAACTCACTAACTGTCTGAGGGCTACAGATGTGTCAGATCTTGCAGTTGCTGGTAGAGGCAGATGCATATTTCTTGGTCCTTTGAATGAAGCTCTGGATTTAAACACTGTAGGCAAGGGGAGCATTTTGAGAAGCTCTTTGTGATGGAAACTGAACAGTTCAGTTCTAATTTCAATAAAGTAATGCCATTGATACTTTTTTAAAAATCTCCATTTTCTGGCTAATGTTCTTCCAGATTTCTATGCTGCTCTTGTAAATACCTGCAGACAAATTGATGGGATGTTGGCCTGTAAGAAACTCCTTGGAATCAAGGGCCAGATACAAGAATATCCATTTCTCAGATTAAAGCACTGATTCTGCATGTGCAGATATTCAGATCCCTATGTCAAAGAGTATGCCACTTGAGGAAGACGTATATGGTCAGACTTGTAAGCCTCTTTTCCCCGTTCTTCTCCTTCCAGTTTTTCTTCAGACATATTTTCTTTTTTTAATCTTTTACTTTTCCTTTGAGGATCTGAAGTGCTGCTTCTTCAAATTTCAAGTCAATGCTGGTTTTGCAGCTCCCTGCCCCAGATGATCAGGTGTTTTTTCTTCACAGCAAAAGCTTCAGCCACTGTGTCCCAGGCCTGTCCTCATGTACTGTAGAGACTTGGGGTGAGACCCTGAACCCACAGAAGATCTGATCAAATTGCATGAAGGTCACACGGATTTTTTTCTGTGACTCTGCTCTGATGCTCAAAGGTCAGAATTAGTTGGCTTTCCCTTAAGGCTCTCTCTTGCAAGGCAGTCTCTCATCCTGGTGTTCCAGCATCAATCTATACCAAGAGGTTTTCTTCCTCAGCTAGGCTGAGAGAGGAACCTTTCCATAAAAAGCATGAAAGGCAGCAGACATGGGGCTGTCTCCCAGCTCAGCATTTCATTTCGTCTTCCTTGCTACTGAATAAAGCTGAATTATGGGGCATTTTACAGCTCTTGGTTTTAGAAATTGCCTCTGCCTTCACAGGAGGTAAATGTAATGTTATCTTCTATCACAGACTCTGGAATTGTCTGAGGGCTGGGAGAGTCAAAAAGCATCAGATTCTGGAAATATTTTGAAACAGAAGGTGTTTTAAAGTGTTTTTGAAAGGCTTTCACAGTAGGACTTTAATCTAATTGAGCAATTCTGAAATAAATTCTGTTGCCAGTAAAATGTAACCCTGAATATTCAAAAGCAAGAGATTGTTCCAAATTACAAATAGCTCATTAATGCTCTTTTACTAGGCTTTGTCAGTCCAACCTGAGCACCAGGAAGATACATGTGTTCCCTAATAAGGCCCTTTCCAGTGACAAATAAAAGCTGCAATTCTTTGGATTTCAATTCCTATTCCTTAATCACTTCTGGGCTGGAAAAACTGTGTCCATATCAACAGATGTCGGCATTTCCTTCCCATGGAGCTCAGTGCATCCAAGCCTGGTCAACCAGTGGAGACCAGCTCCGAGCACCCACAGAGGTTTCTATCACAGAGACAGCGCTAACCCCTGGCATGTCACTGCCATTGCCTTTTCCTGGGTATTTTTGGGACAGAAGTGACAAAAGAATGTTGAAATAGGGCATGATGTTTCTTCAAACAGTGCAAATTTTATTGCTAAAATGAAAAATAATATTTCTTCTTTGATTGAATCAGCTAAATTATATTTTCAGAGATATAACGGTAAACAGCTTTTTGCACTCTACTAAAAAAAAAAAGAAAAAGCTGCTTAAATAAATAGTTTTGAAATCTTGAAAGAAAAAGTGCATGAAACATGGAACTATTTTCTAAAAGTAGATGAAAAAGAAAAATCATTTTTTTCCCAAAGGTATTACTTCTTAGAAGAAATACCAAATAAAACTGTCTGTGAAACTTTAATCTAGAAAAGGTGTGAAGACACATTTCCCTCCAGCATTACAGGACACATGCCTGACAATATCTCTGCACATCTGAAGCAGTAGTTTTTAGAGGAATCCACTCATCAAAAAGTTTCAGGAGATTTTCAGGGAGTTTGGTCCTGGAGTCATTCTAGCCACAACATCCCCGAGGGTGTCATGTGGCGTGAAGGCAACAAATCCCTCACAGGAGTGAGAAGGAAATAAGTGAGCATGCAATTGACCAAATTTGCCTTTTCCTGTCTTGTGACCAGTGAAGGCTGAACCATTTTTGGTAACACCCTGCCTGAGCCAGGAGAGGTTACACCCACTGAAACCTTGGAAACTGTATTCAACTGACAAGCGGCAACTCCTGGAGAGTCACATGCCATGGCTCGAGTGGCCAAATTCCTAGAATTGTGGAATCACAAAACTTTTAAGTTTTGACAAGAGCTCTAAGATCACTGAGTCCAACCAGTAACCCAGGACCACCATGTTCCCAGCCCTTCGCTTGTTCTTGGGATCACCGGTTTCCCTGGTTCTTATTTCTCCTGCCTCTGAAAATGCTGTTGTAGCCAGAGTCCGCTCTAACTGGCAGGGTTTTTTCCCCCTCAGTTTTTCATCTTCAGAATTTCTAAAGACATTAGCACCATGCAGGGCTGACAAGATGAATTCTGACAAAAGATAATTGCATGAGTCCTTTGTCGCCAAGTACTTTCAGTGCCTTGACACTGTCAGTTCCCATTTTGTTCAAATGTGTGTGTCAAAGCTGCCCAGCACATGTAAGGTGACCAGGAGGTGCTTGGCCAAAACCATTTTGATGATTGGAACAAGTGTGCGCTCAGGGATTTTTTCTTAACAAAATGATGAGGATGAATGGAACTTGAGATGAAGGTATACCTCAAGCAAGCTAATGCCTCATGTGAGGGACCAGAGAGGACACACCATGGACAGAGCAGCTGTGGGTGGTCCCACAGGGGTGGCAGGATCCATCCTGAGTGATGGAGCCATGTGTCTTCCTGGGATAGGGATGAGCTCTGCGGAGGAAAGCTGACTGCTCTGTCAGCACTGGCACAGCTCCCTGTGGTCAGCACTCTGGGGCTTGACATGGGACTGCCCTACACCACAGCACCACTATTCCTGCAGAGAAAAGTACTGCACACGCTCACGCACACACAACCCCAGAACCTCAAAGAAATGTGGTACATGTGCTTCCAGACAGAGGTCTAGGGAACACAAGGACAATTTTTTACTTCTTCAGGCATCTCCTTTGGAAGAACACGTCCATGGTTGAAGGACAGTGCCTGAGGTTCTCCATGGTTCTCAAGACTTGTGATGTCTCCCACAACAGAAGTTTCCCAGTTTTACCCAAGTAAAGTTTTTAACAAAATCTGTTGTCCACAACCTTCTTGTGGATATCAGTAGTCACAGACACCCCCCACACCTACCTTAAGGTTATTTTGTTTATTTACAGTCCCTCTCTGTTTGTTCATGGTCCCTCATGGCACTTGGGGACATGGGTTACCGGTAGCCTTCGCAGTGCTGGGCTAACAGTTGGACTGTATGATCTTAGAGGCCTTTTCCAACATAAATGATTCTATTATTCTGTGATTCTTTTTCTCAATGCTACTAATTGACGGTTTTCCATCCAGGAGCACAGACCTTGATTAACTCTTAGCTTTAATGAGAACCTGTCACTGTGCCATGGTTTTGTTTGCTTGGTCTGGCTGTGAGCCAGCTGAAGTGGGTCATGAACTTTTCAGCATATTTTGTAGCAAAAATGTCAATTTCGCCTAAACAGGGAGGTCTTAGCATATGTATTCATTTTGAGAAATTCAGAAATTTCTGCCAGAGAAACTTCTGCCAGAGAAACTTCCAAAGGTATTTTTAATTTTGGAATCTTCATTTTAAAACAATCCAGAGCAGTAATTTGCAGTTTGTTTGTTTGATTGGTCAATTGGTTGTTTGGGTTTTTTTCGGGGGGAAGGGGGGGGAGTGGAGGAGAGGTCCCCCTATTTCCATTATTTTCATGCTTGCTTTGAGGTTTTTTGAAGTGATACCAAGGAATGCAAAATAATAATATTCAAAAGGGCTTCAGTTCCACCATGAAATGCCAGGGTTGTGGAATGCCAACTTTCTGGGTCCAGTCACTTGATTGGTAATTCTAGAAATATTTGATTGGACTCTAGCCAGAATGATAACAAGTTTCAAAACCCCAATGTTTTCCTTAAATCAGAAATTGCAGGGTTTTCCTGGCTAGCAGCTTTCCACACTCCACGAGCTGAGGAGCCTGTCCGGAGAGAAGCTGTGAGGGACTGCTTGAGTAAACATTTCTTCCACTTCAAAGAAAACTGCTGCTTTACTATCTAAGTTTCCATATCTTCTTGTGTTCTTTCAAGATTTCCTCTTTTAAAGAACTGGCCTCCTGCAGCACCTTGCTGCTGCTGTGAGCCCTGATTCAAGATACCAAGCTGATTCCCAGACCTTGCTGCAACCCCATTCCTAAACTAAGGAAAGCTCTGGCGTTGAAATGCCAATCATGAGGACAACAGGAAGGGAATTTGTGCTATGCAGAGGTACAAACCCAGTAGCTTATTATCTGGCTGCAGTGTGTTGTGCTTCCAGATGGGTTAATGACTGTGGGACTCACTAGGGTGGTGATGCTCGCAGCCAAAGCTCAGCCAAGTGTTCCTGAGATGGGCTGCAGGCAAAGACCTGAAAATCTGCCTGTTCCTGGGACCAAAGGCAGCAGGCTGTCACTCTTGTAGCTGCTGAAGAAATCCCCCCTCTCTGGTGGGCATCTCATACCCGAAGCCAATGCCTGGGTTTGCAATGCTTACTGCCCCAGGGGCAGGGATGCTTTGATATGGGGACAGCCAAGTCTCAGCAGGACACAGGGCTCTCAGCAGCATGGGGCTGAGTGGGGCAGAGACTTGTGCACAACTCAGAAAAAAACAGAAAGAGAGGAGAAAACAAAAAGAGATGGCTTTCAATCAGCTGCACTGACTGCTGTGCACCCCTCTAGGAAGCTGAAATGAAATGTGTCAGTACAACTCTCTTGTACCTTCCACTTGAAGCCCAAGAGAGTATCTCCAGTAACTCCTATCTGCTGAGAAACAGAGTGAAAAAGCAAAATCAGCCCGAGCTCAACCTACAGACTTGTGTTCATGCTGTGTGACCTTCCTTCTCTCCATTCCAAGGCATTTGTCCTGATTCCAACCAGTGGTGGGGAAGGCATAGGGATGAAAAAACTGCTGCTGGTCTGGAAGTCCACCTGCTGCCCAGCTAGCCCAGCCTAACTGGACAGAGAAGTAACTTTCTGGTTCGCCAATCACCAGTGCAAAGGGGTTCTTGCTTCCCAAAGTAATGCCACCTCTCTGGTGAGGGGAGCTGTTCAGCTCATTTAGTTCATGGACACCCCAGGACTGACATGTAATTGCTGGTTTGTTGCTTCAGTAAAATTTGGAGAAATAGGTAGAAGAAACATGGTTCTTTGCTTTCCTCTGGTATCATATTCAGACAATTCATTAACTTTACTCTCTCCCTAGCCTGCCTCCAGTTAGCGGTTAATTTCAGGTGCTAAAAATGTAATTTAGTAACTGCACAAGATCAAGAGGGAGAATATAATTCACTTCCATGCCTCTTAGGGGACCTGTACATAAAGCAAATGAACCCAGACTTGCTGTTATATAGAAGTTGGTTTTAGCAGGGGAAAAAAATCAGTATAAGCAGACAACTGGCAAAGTCAACTGTCAAAAATTACGAGCCCTAATGGACTCAGTCAAAGACACTCTATCTCTAGTTGAAAGGGCTAGGAATTTGTCAACCAGGAGTAATTAGAACCTAATGATGTGCCGTGATTTCACAACGTAATGTATGCAACAATGTGGCTTGATATAAAGCCCTTTTCCTTCCCCACTGAATTCCTTCTGCATCCTCAGATTTATGTAGTGTTTTGACCATAGGCAAGTGAAAAGAATGGTTAAGAACTGACAGAAACATGCCCAATGATAATTCCAGGTTTAACCCAAAAAGAAGGAAAATCTATGGATGCCCATTCAACCTGAAACTCTAAGAAATCATTAGTAGGCCAAGTTCAATGAAGATGACAAAAGAAATTTAGGGGTGAAATGGAATTATTGGCATTTGCTTAAATTTACCAGTTTCAATAGCACAGGAAAAAGATCTGTGCTGAGGAGCTTGAAGAAGGAAATATGGTTCAGGGGATGCACATGGTGCTGGGCTGGCAAGTGCTGAAATGACAGGCGTTGATCCTCTGCCTGCAATGGCTGTGCTGATCTCATCCAGTCTTGGGTGCCTCCTAGCCAGGGGTGAAGCCTTTGTTCATCCTCTGGTTCATGGGCACAGGAGGGAGTAGCCACCTCCTAAGATGTCTTGAACTCAGTGTGTCTGAGGGCTTCCAAGTTTCTCCTTGTCAGCAAACCTGCGCTGTGACCAATGAGATGCCACTGAGGCATTTTATCCGTCTCCTGAGACAAGCTGCCATTCTGTCGGTCTAAATTTTCACTCTCCTTCTTCAGGTCAGGGAGGATGCTCTCATGCTTCTGCTGCATGAATGCCTTGTTGCTGGGTTGGGTGGTCTGTTATTCCTTCTGCTGAAAAGTAAAGACAGAGTAAGAAGATGCTATGTTCAGATTCAGCCCAGGTGAGATGCATGCACAGCTGTTTCCTTTCCTGTTTCACCATTTTAATGTATTGGCTTCCCCAGAAAAGCAGGAAAACTCTGTACACAAAGTACTTATAAAATGTCAGACTTCAACTTTTTTTTAAAGTGGATTGGCCAGAAGCTAAGGGATGGTCTGCAAAAAGCAGTCCTCTAGCTATAAGAAACTAAGCAAAGACAAAGAACTTCTGCCTGGTTTTAGCCTTTCTGGTTTAGTTTCAGTTTAAAATTTTTGAAGAGCTATTGGTTTTATATAAAATAATAAAAAAGCGAGCTACTTCAAAATGGCAAATAGATTCATTTAATCCTTGTTGTTAAAGGATTCTACAGTTCTTTCTGCAAAACCAAGTTTTTTTCATTAAACATATTAATATTTTCTTAAATTTTCATCATTATTATTTTTTACTTGATCTATAATAATACAATCTTTAATGTGTTAAGGCTAAAGCTAGTCAGTTTTAGAGCTAAGGTTTTTGACTAACCCAGAAAGTCTGTTCCAGTGTTGGAAAGCCCCTTTGCTGATCGTTGCCGGAGGATATTGAAGGATATTACTGTAAACAGTCTTTCCCTTTCTTCCCTCTTTGATTTTGTTTCAAGCATTGGTATTCTATATTTTTCCTCTGTTTCTTCATGGGCGGTGCCAGAGGCTCCAGTGAAGTCAATAGGATGGTGCTGCTGCAGGGTGGTGGGGGGAGATGTAAGCTGTGACCCAGCTCCACAGGAGTGTGGAGGAGGCAACAGCTCCCCTTCATCCCTGCCTGTGGTCACACATCACTCTTTCCTTGGGGTTTCCAGCATTTCTTTTGATCTTGATCTTGAGGATTATGAGTTTCAGAGGACATCTTACCTTGTAACGACACTCACAGGGTAAAGACAACAGGGAAAGGTTTTCGGTCTATTGTTTTATTTATTTTCTTTTTCTTTAAGCATGTCAACCATTCAGTTGAAGTGCTTGTGTGGGAAGGGTCTCCTTCCCTGCCCCCAAGGTCAAGCAAGACACTAAAAATGGTGGATTGTTTTCCCACTCAGACATCGGACAAGCTGTTCACAGTGTGGTGTAAAGCCTTACATTGGGGGAATGCTTGTCCATCCTGGATGAAGGATGGACATTGTAGGAGCATGCAGGGGAATGGGAGCTGGGGTAGGGTGGTGTTGGGTGGATGGGGACCTGTCCATTCTGCAGGCACCAGGAGAGTGGAGGTTGGGACTGTGGTGTGAGGACATGACTTTTGGGGCAATCCTGGACCACTGCAGCCCAAGGGGATTCACCTGCAGAGATGTCTATGTACTACTCCTGTGTGCATATACCTCTGGACACACTATCTGAGCACCTAACTCCCCTGCTGCTCTGCGTTACTACCTCACACTGGCAAAGAAAACCCTTTATTCACACCTCCTGCTGTCTCTGCTGTCTTGTTTCTACAATAGTCCATACAAATCTGGGACATTTAATAAGCAATAATGAGCAGTGTATATATAACCCATTTCTTACAAAATATGTTGGGTTTGTGCCTCCTTAATCAGCAGGATAAACATTTGCTGGGTTATTTCCCTGTGATTAAACCCTCCCTCTTGCTTCATGAAGTGAAGGAGCTTAAGCAGACTTGAGAAACTTAAGCAGACTTGAGAAACTTAAAAGGCATCAAAACAGTTCAATTATTTAATTTCTGTACTTTGAGCTCTGTAAAATGCTGGCTGATGTCTCCTAATGTGCAAGCCCTGTGCAGAAAGAGGGACCCATGGAGCACCCAGGAGATGTTCTGCTCTTCATCACTGACCACCACTCACCTCCCACAGCAGTTGCTTCGTCTATACACTCCTGTCCTCTAATCAGATTTAAAGGTGTGCAGGTGCTTCCTGCCTTTTTTTGGCAAGCAATGAAGGGGACCATCTTGGTCATACTTGTTTTCTCATGAAGGCTGGGTTTATAAAGAAGGAGTGGCTAGCTTGTGCAACAGCCCTTGGCAGAGCTCTGTGCCATGGGACAGCCACACTGAAGAGCAGGTGTACATGCAGAGCTTCTTCTGTTCAGGTGCTGACATTGCTCAGCAGACTTCATTCAGTGGGGTCCTGCCATAGGACACAAACATGTTCATCCACTTTTTACATGGCTTCCTTGACAGAAGCTGTCGAGTGAAGCTTTTTCACTAGAAAACAATAACTCAGGGCTCCAAAATCCCAGGTACACAAGGAACAATCTCACCTAAATGCAGTTTTCCCATGAAAATTTGAGTATAAACTTAAACTGATTTTTTTTTTCCCCACAGAAGAGGAACTGTAAACTAACCAGCACCTGTGTCAGGCTGGAGGGAGTGCCAGTCTTGGGGTAATAGGCCACTCCACAGGAATATGTTCTGCAGTCCAGGATCCCAACCACAGGCTTACTGGCCATGTCATATATTCTCCTCTAACCCTGCAGCAGAAGCAGCAAGGGTGCTTTGGAAACCTGCAAGGGCTCCACAGACAGACCTGAACACTTCTACCCTGAGTGTCAGTTGCTGGCATTAGTAGGGATTAGCAGGTTGTTGCCTGCAACCAAGTTTGTTTTCTCAAATCCTATTAGAGTTGGAGGAAGCTGAGTCCTACATTTCTCAAAGGTCTGCGCTTCTTGCTGGAACACTTTCTTCTGGCTGGCAGACAACTTCTCCCACACTAATAAATAAAAAGTTCATAATTCATTTTCACAAAACAATTATTCTTTTTAATTAAGATAAGCATCACACACATTTGCTAGTGGTTCCTCTATGCCTGTGTGAGAACATTGTGCCATGAGAGACTTCTATCAGAACTGACTTTGCAACTAATAATGTGGTCTTCGTCACTTAACTCAAAAGTCCCTATTGGCTTTAGCACAGTGAAGCATTAAGGAAATGAATATTAAAAAAAAAATGCATATCCTGAAGTTTGATTTTTTGAAAGCACTTCCTGAACTGACAAGCTACATGCCGTGTCTACGAAACCCACTGGGAACTTTCAAAACTTGAGCAGCAGTTTCTAATCACTGACTATCATTAGCATTTTAGTGAGTAGATTTTTGATAAGAAAAATCTTTGCCCCATGAAAAAAAAACCAAAACCCTGACATTTTTAGTGCAAACAGAGCTTCTCTTTTAATTATTCCTTTAGCTATCCTCCAGGCACTGGGTGCTGCAGTGAGTGATGCTGTTGTGTTCCAGTAAGGAAGTGTAGTACTCTGGAAACAAATGCTGACACTATGCCAAAGCTTTACACTGTCACTTATATATTATTACACATAGTAACATGTCTTTTGCCATGCACAGAGGTGTGGCAGAGGGTGGGTTCCCAGTGTGGATGGCACACAGGCATTTCTGGTAGATCTCACAGCAGCTAAGCTGTGCCAATCCTGTTTCATGGTTACCTGTAATGAACGCTACTGCATCATTAGACCAGAGCAAAACAGATGGGACCCCTAATTAGGTACACACCAAGGCAACTTCTGCACAGAAAGCTTTGGCTGTTTTAATCTTACAGACAGGAAGCTCTACAGAGGGATCTGGACAGGCTGGATGAGTAGTCTGAAGCCAACAATGTGAGGTTCAACAGGAAATGCTAGATCCGGCCCTTGGATTACAATGCCACCAGGCTCGGAGAACAGTGTCGGGAAAACTGGAAAAGGACATGTGGATGCTGGTCAACACTGGCTGAAAATGAGCCCAGGTGGGCAAGAAGGCCAGTGGCATCCTGGCCTGTATCAGCAATAGTGTGGCAGCAGGACCAGAGGCAGCAGGACTATCCATCTGTTCTGGGCACTGCTGAGACCACATCTTGAATCCTGGGATCGGTTTGGGGTCCCTCATAAGAAAGACATTGAGGTGTCAGAGCATGTCCAGAGACAGGAAGGGAGAGGAGGAAGGGTCTGGAGTGCAAGTCATACGGAGGATTGGCTGAGGGAGATGGGGGAGCTCAACCTGGAGAAACAGAGGCACTGGGGTTGGGAAACATATCCTGCAGGGAGAGGGTGACTGGAAAGACAGTGTTTGGCAAGTGGGAGAAAGCCAGCTGGAGACATGCTGACAGTCCACAAAAAACAACTTTAGATCTCTGAGGAAGGAAATCTGGAAAATGGACCAGCTACAGCAGGGCAGTTGTGAGACACATGGAACCCTGCCAAGGTAGAGAGGAGTGGCCCTGTGTCCCCGAGGGCAGGAAAGACATTGAGGGTCTGGAGTGTGCCCAGAAAAGGGAATGGAGTTAGGGAAGTGTCTAGAGCGCAAGGAGCAGTTGAGGGAGCCGGGGGGGCTCAACCTGGAGAAAAGGAGGCTCATAAGGGAACCTTCTTGCACTCTACAACTCCCTGACAAGAGGGTGGAGCCTGGCTCTGCTCCCAGGGAACAAGTGACAGGACAAAAAGAAACAGTCTCAGGTGGTGCCAGGGGAGGTTTAGGTTGGATATCAGGGAAAATTTCTTCATCAAAGGGGTTGTCTAGCCTTGGCACAGGCTTCCCAAGAGAGTGATGAGTCCTCATCCCTGGAGGGATTTAACAGCCATGTGGTTGTGGCACTTGGGGACACGGGCTAGTGGCCTTGACAGGGCTGGGGGAACAGTTGGACTGATGATCTCAGAGTGTTTTTGCAACTGAAAGGATTCTGTGACTCTATGACTCTAAGGTGCAGAGCCAAATATTTAGACTGCAGGAAGCACGATGAGGAAGCACAGAGAATTTTCAGTGTAGAACTCCTGAGGTACAGAGAAATTATAGTGGAAAGCATAACAAGTTGGTATTATTTCTGTAGAGTTTCAAGAGGTATTTGGCAACGTCTCTCACCAAATGTACATAAAACTGGCCATGAAGTTCAAAGATAGGCCATTACAAGTTAGGGGAAGCTAGAAGCAAGAATAAGCTTCAGAACAGTTTGTTTCTTCCACAAGGCCGTGTAGCACATACAGCAGCACCACGGCAGGCAGTAAAATACTCAACTGGCATCTATTTCAGAGACAGCTCTGAAAGTGTCTGAGGCACCAAGAACAGCCAGAAAATGAGTACTGTGATCACCATAGCCACTTGTAATTTCCCAGTGATACCACTCTCTGCTTTGGAAGGAACTTACGTGTTCCCTGTAACTGGAAGGGAGTACTGATCGAGGGGAGTGCTCCTGCAGTAATTCAGGTGCTTTGACCAAACACCATGTCATGTCCCCTGTAAATAATCTGTTCCTTTTAGAAATTATGGTAAGTGTGGAGTCAAAGGAGAGATGGGGCAAGTGCTCTGTGATGTGAAGCAGCAGTGCTGAATAACAGCCTCTGGGTTTCACCAGTCAGGTGCTTTAGCAAAAACTTATACCTTAGTAAGGGGCTGAGGCTGGGAGAAGAGGCTACTTCACAAAAAGCAATGCCAAGATTTCCTTGAGATTTTCCTGTCAATGTCTGTATGGAGGGCAGGGTAGGAACCGTGGCTTTGGAGAAGGCTGTGGGAAGACCATCAGAAACACATGCTGGCTGTCACCCACTGTGCCAGAGCCCACCAGGGAAAGTCAGTTGAGAGCTCACCCAGGTGAGCAGCTCTGTCTGCCCCTTCACCTACCCCACTGCTGCCTGCTTCTCCTGGTGATTGGCAGGCACCTCAAGGGACAGGGCTGCCTTATCACTGGGTCCAGTCCCTGTCCTCGTGCAGCAGGGGACATATCTCCTCAATGCCTGCCTACAGGGGAGGGAACAGGGGTGGAGAGGGGATGTGATGGGGCAGGTTCAACCCCTATTTGGTGTCTGAGCAGTCCTTCCCAGGGTGATGGGAGGGCTTTGGGGCCAAGAGAGAAATGAGGGGGCTAGGGCTAGGACTGGGGGTGAAGTGCCATGGTTGGGATGTTTTGAGGAAGGTGAAGCAGGAGGATGCATGAAGAGCTTGCAGTGCCTCCTCCTGCTGTCTGTGTGCCCAAGTTGTCTGCTGCCATGCAGCCGCCTACCGCCTGACAAGGAGGAGGCAAGGCACTGACAGTGCTCAGTGGAGAAAAGGGATGGGGAAGAGGCAGAGCCGGTTGCAATCCCCACTCAAAGCTGATAATTAATAAATGAAATGCCCTGGGACTCCACTAAAGCTTCCTCAGATGACTTATCTGTCGTAGGCTCGGCAAAGCATTAAATGGCCATTTTCTGACAGAATGACTTCACTGCGCCAGAGCTTCCTTGACTTTCTGAAGAATATTTCTCCCCTCCTCCCATGCCTTGTTTTTTTTAAATCTTCTCTCTTTCTTCCTCCCTCCCTCACTCCCTCTCTCTCTCCCTGGTTGACGGCTCTAGTTCATTTCTGCCTATTTAATTGGGCCCCGGATGAATTTACTCGACAGGGCCATTCATCATGTGGCAGCGGCTGGCGGACGAGCCCAGGGGGAGCGGGGCTGACAGCTCCGGCAGCCTTGGATGCTGCCTGACTCTGGAAGTTCACATATTTGGGCATTAGTGCAGCTATTAGTTTAACAAGCTTCGTTTATCCCTGTCACTACCACTTCAGCTTCCCATGTAATCATTTGAAATGTAGATTACTGCTAGACAAATGGGACAGAGCAAGAGTACACAGGAGGGAAAAAAAGTGACATGGATTGCTTGTTACGAGCTGGGGTTTTTTTCCCCTCCCCTCTTTTAATCCCTTCCAATGCGAGTGCTTTGATTATCTTAATATTCACATTATTTCTACTGTAAGCAGTTTGTCACCTGTGTACTCCCCTTTTTGGGAAACAGTTGGTAGGGATTTATTGACCCAAAGAAGAGATTTAAAGCAATTATACAGATGTCCAGGGGCCAAGGTCTGTGTTGCTCCCTAGGAGCTGCTGGAGGTCACTCTCTTCGAGCCAGATACACCTATGGACTCCAAACCTGTACCTTCTGAGCACAGGTCTATTCCCCATGATGGAAGTCTTTGAAGGTGTTGCAGTAGAGTAACATGGCACATTTATTCAGCCCTCCAGCCTCCATTTCTAAGGCTTCTGACCACCACGTTGGTTTTACACTCTAGGAGTAAAAGCAGATAAATGTTTCCAATGTTTAGAGAAAAGTGTGTTCCACCACTTCTGACTCAGGAGTAATGAGTCAGATGATGCTGCAGGCCCTCCACCCAAAAATCTCCACAGATTCTATTGTGCTCTTGTTGAGGGTCAACGCATGGCACCAAACGTGGGAAGGCCACACATTTGTCCTGTCCTGGCTCCCAGAATGAGACAGCTTGATACCATCAGCCTTTCCTAGCAAGTCCAAGCCCAGCACCAAGTTTATCTTTTGAAATTACATCTACAGGAGTCAACACTGACAAGCTCATTTTATTGCAATGGGTCCAGTGTTCAGTTGTCTCCCCAACTTAAATATGTGTGACAAATTCTGTGTTTGTCTGACCCAGTTCTTGGCTCCTATTCTGTCTCTGCTCAGCACAGGAATTTTCCTCAGATTACAGCCTTGTGCACAAAGCTTCTGCATGTAGATTAGGTAGATCAAATTGTTCGTAAACTGACCCTTGGACCAAGCGAATGGTCTGCTCCTTCTTCAGTTTCTCAGTGCAAGTAATCTTTCCAGGCCCTGAGTTATTCTAGTAGACCTCCTTAAAGCCATGTCCAGTTTGCCTACATATTTTCTGACTCAGAGATACTTTATTTTGCTGTGGTACCACTGGTCCTGTACTCAGGAAGAGAGTTCTTGTCTATCCTGCCATCCCTGCGCACTGGTCCTTTCCTGATCTGTCAACCACAGCTGTGTCTTGGGAGCTCTTGGTTGGTTTGGTACCTCAGCCCTCATCACATCTTTTTCACTGTCACTCCAATCTAAACATAGAAGAACAGAATTGTTTAGGTTGGAAAAGATCTTTAAGATCATGTAGTTCGACCCATTTCCGCAGCACTGCGAATGCCACTGCTAACCCCTATCCCTAAGCACCACATCTACACAGCTTTTAAATGCCTCCAGGTATGGTGACTCAACAGTTTCCCTCCTTCCTATCAGTCTGACAACATTCAAATGCTCTTACCAGCCAGACCTTGCATTTCATCATGTGAAAGATGTGTTGTTCAAGTAAAAACAGCACACTTTGCAGATTTAAGTGATCTACCAAACCAGGCACTCCACTAACCTGTGGTATTTGCAGACATTACTGCTATGGCCTTGGGATTTTCTTCCTGCTCCCTGGTAGAGCTATGTGGAATTCAGAAATTCTGGTCTGGGGCAATCCTGATCATGCAGCACTCCGGTCTGCACTGGAGTAGGGTGAAACACTGAAAACCAAGAAGTTCTTCAGATTATTTTCAATGTTTGAATCCATTTGAAGACACTGATATATGTAATGAGAAAATAGTCAAACCTCCTTAAATGGAAGTTGCCAAAATTCCCTGGAGTGAAAAATATGGGTGTTGTCTGTCTCTGGAATTGCAATTGTGGTGGTGTTCCTCTTGCAAGAAATGTGCTGGCAGCTCTGGTTTTGAATGTGATCACTGGCAACACCACTGCTTTGCTCTATTCATCTCCTGGCTCTTTACCTATCTGCACAGTAAGATCTCCAAGGTGCTGCTTGTGTTATGTTGTTATCCCTTTCCAAGTCACTGCAAAGTGACACAATTCATTTATCCCTCTCTCTTCTGCAGCTCAGAGACTCTCCTGAGGGCCTCAGCAGCTGGTGTCTTCTCTTAATGAAAGCAGCTCACAGGTCCATGTCAAGCTCAGTGGCAGATTGGATCAAAGGCAGCTGATTTTCTTTCGTCATCAACAAGCTGGGGCATAGCAACCATCCACTGTCCTGTTCCCCCACCAGCATGGCCAGGACAAAGAAGAAGCTTCTGGCTTGACTATGGAACGAGTCTCAGTCTTTTACCCCTGGATTTGCTCTGCAAAGCCCCTTCAGGATTGTTCTCTGTCCTATTCCACCCCTGTAGAGCTCTGGGAATGCAGCAGGAGACCAGATCTTCTTGTAATGCAGGGGATACTGCAGGAAATCCAGGATCAATGAGATGGTGAATTATCCTAGTGGAAAAAGCCAGGAGAGAAATGGAACAGGGGGAGCAAGTGGAGTAGGTAAGCAAGAGGACAGGTCCTCTCCCTGTCTGAGCTTGGAAAATCACAGTTCTGCAAAAGAGGGGACATCTCTGGGCTTCCCAGCTGAGCTGGAGCTCAGGGTCCCCAGGCTTCTGTAGGCTCCTGCCCTGTCACAACAGGTCAGCCTCAGGCTGCCTTCAGGGCTCTAACCTTCAGAGAGCAGGAGAAAATATGTTGATTTAAGGTCCTCCAGCCTGCCTGACCCTGCATCGAGAGAGCTTCTTCCTTCTTCTCATTCCCCAGCAGGGCAGCTATTGCCTCTCTGCTCCCAGGCTGGGCTATCCCAGCTTTTAAAGTATCCCTCCCCAGCAACTTTCTGCTGCGTTTCCAGGTGGTTGTCCAGGAGAGGGGCATTCACAGCAAGACAGCTCTTCTAAATGACAGTATTTTCTGCAGCCTAAGGAAATACCTCTCCGACTAAAAGCAGAAACACGACACATGCTTTGCAAAGCCTAGGAGTAAGCCTCAAGGTAACATGCTGACTCCCTTTGATCAGTTCTTTCTTCTGAATTACGATGTAGAAATTCTCTACGAACTGTAACAACTCTTAGGAGTTTTTTAACCTGTCAAATACCAACAATTCCTCAATTCCTCGAACTTGCATCCCTTGGATTCTGTGCAGCTTCTACAACTACATGAAAGTAGCTAGTATGGAGGTGTAGGTTGAACTTTTCTCCCCAGTACCAAGTGACAGGACAAGAGGAAACACCCTTAAATTGCACCAGTGGAGGTTTAGTTTGGATATTAGGGGAAAATTCTTCACCAAAAGGGTTGTCCAGCCTGACACAAGCTTCAAAGGGCAGGGCTAGAGTCACCATCCCCAGAGGAATTTAACAGATGTATAGATGTGGCCCTTGGGGACATGGTTTAGTGGTGGCCTTGGCAGTGCTGAATTAACAGTTTGACTTGATGGTCCTAAGAAGCTTTTTCAACCTAAATGATTTGATGATTCCATGATTCTTCACTGCTTTCCAAGTTAGTGTATACCAGGATTGTGGGAAGTGACCTGAACCCCGCTCTTAGGCACTTAAAAAACAGCGATTTTGCTGTGGTAATGGCACCCACCTCCCCTGGAGGTATGACCCTTCCTTCTCCGTGAAATATGGCCTTCTCCCCCAGGTTTGGTTTTTTTCACTCAGGGTTTGCCTCTGTTCATCCTTTGCAAAACACACTCTACAGCATCCTGCATGGTCATATAGGTCCATGAGAACCTACTGGGAGGAAGAGAGAATCTTATTTTAAGGTTGTCTGAGGTCTGCTGAGGCTAGCATGTTGCTGCTGTCAAATCCAATCCAAAAAAACCACAATCACCCCTGGGGACACATCAGCAAGACTGGTTCATTTACGAGGTGTTCATCAATGGATAATTATTCTGAATAAGTAGGAAAATGTTAGAGACATAGATGCATCTGCAAAGGAGACTTTCCTTGCCAAACAGCAATGTTTCAAGCATTCTGCTTCCCAAAGGATTGTGGATAAACAAGTGTGATTTCCCTTCTTAGGAAACAGATTTTCCTGCAAACAATGATCCTGACCCCCAGCAAGCAGGACTGGTGTAGGACTGGTGCAGGACAAATAAAACATGTTGTCTGTTGCCTCCCTTTTACCTGAGATGAAATGTGAGTAGCTCACACCAGAAATGATAAAATGCGAACAAATCCCACCAGAACAGCTGTTTTAACTCCTTGTGCTTTTCTGTTTGTTAGATTTGAGGCCCAAAAGCCAACATGTAATCCACAGCCCTTGGAGAAGTGGCAGAGCTTGTGTTTGCTGAAACCTCATTTAACCTCAGGAAACTTCTCTCTCTATTTGCCAAATATTTCTCTTTCCATTATGTGTCAAGGCTAAAAAAAACCCAAACCAAATTCTCCCAACATTCAAGCAGTAATTACAAGACTGTACTTTACAAATGAAACATAAATAAAATTACATAGCTAATTAAGATGTATCATGAACTGAATCTTGTTTCTACAATACTAATTGCATATTTCACCTCACTTTTAAATGGATTTGATGGTCTGAAAATAAGCCATTCATGTTACGCGGTAGGAGAGGTTTCTGTGAGCAGCTACTGCCCTCTGTCCAGCGGGACGTCAGGTTTCCCTGATTAGCCTCGAGATTAACTGGGTGAATTGATGACACTTTTTCCCAGCCCTTTGAGAAGTGTGGTTTTGAATGTGCCAGACACCTTTTTCTGCCCCAGCTCCCTTTCTTCTACAAGGCATGCATGTCCAAGAGAATAAAATTCATTGAAACAGTGCAAGTTTTTCAAATACAGACATTTTCTGCACAGACAAGGCAGGTCAGAAAATTGGCTTGGCTGCCACTACCTCTAACTACAGTCACCTGCAGCATTTGTTGCTCAAACCTGATAATTAATTTAACTTAGTTAATAAGTTAAAGTCAAAACAAGTGTACAGGTTTAATATTGCAATTATTTACATTTCTGTACAACAGGCAGAGAGCTGCCAGCACCATGCAGCACAGGAGGGCATGTTAGTTACAGTGTTAGTGTGGGATCTGGAAATCGTGATATGAAGTCTTCACTTTGCAGAGCGTGTTCCTCATAGCCTTGTTCAAGATCTGGGATCTTCCTTTCCTTGCCTCACAGCAGGGATGTATTTCTATACATGTAGAGGTATTTAATACCTCTAATATGAGCGTAGGCTTGGTATTTCTGAGGAGCACTGCCTTTCTAACAAAATTCTGAAAATCACCACACAAAGGACAGAAACCTGAGGTCAGACAAATAGGGGGACGGATGAATATTCTAGAGCTGAATGCTTTCAGTCCTGCACTGAGGGAGAACAGAAAGGCATTGTTGTGCCATCGCCTTTGATGCTGCGGTGGAAGGATGCAACCTCACACCTTGCTCCTCAGAGATGCAGGAAAGGGGCCCTCTCCTGGACAGGTGAGCCTCATTCCTCCACTTCTTTTTGGAAAGTTTTTGTCAGCTGTTAGTAGCTCTGAAAAAACCCGCATAGTGTTTGTGGGGGCTGAGATACATCCCTAGGAAAAGCTAGTCATTTTCTCCCAAAGGGCTGTCCATGTTTGAGCCTGAGGTCCAACTTCCTGTCAGTGGCAGAAAAATTGTCCATGGTGTGGCATTAATATCAGGTAAGAGAACTTGCAGATGCAAGTTTTTTGCACATCTGACTATTTGAGGCAATTGCTGCCATGGAGGGGATCACACATTTGGTGTATAAAGCACTGTTTTAGTGAAATATGGGATGTGTCTCACAGTTGGCAGGTGGTGAAGGAGGGTGGTGGTAAGTGCTGGATTTAGCAACCCAGGTGAGGTCCAGTCAGCAGCAGGTTGAGCATGTGCTCCCAGCAGGTGCATGCAGGAGCACACACAGAGGTATCACAGCCAGCCACACAGATCGATACGGAAACACAGAGTGCACACAGGAACACAGAGAACACCAGTGGCCTCATCCTGCTCCTTCTCTTGCTGAGTAGAACAAAGGTGGGGCTGGGGGAGGAAGACAGGGGCTGTGGAGGAGGGGTTGGCTCTGGGAACATCTCTTTGTCTCTGGGAATTCCCGTCAAGTGGAGTTCCCCTCTTCTCACTCTGCCCCTCTGTCCTGCCTGCTGGGTCACCCACAGTGAAGTGAGGACACTCTCACAGAAGCAATGTGCTGGCTTCAAAAAGCAGAAACTTTTCTCATCTATTTACCCCCTTTTCTTCTTAGCCTAGTGCTTGCTCTGAGTGCAATTCTTGACCTGTTCTCAGTAATAACACAAACCAGTGAAACCAATAAGCTATGAATCAATGCTATTTCTTGCTATCATAAAAGAGGCATCATAAATTGAAAACATAAAGACCATTTTATCTTTATTAATAGTTTAATGCATATTAGTGGCGGTCTGAAAAACAAAAGCTAGACACGACCCCAGTATAGGGGAACTGGAATGGTTTATTGAACACGAGAACACTATTTTAAAGGCATCTGGGACTGGACATGTTAATGAGGAGGACGAGCTATGTTAATTAGGGAATTACACAAGTTTTTACTACCGTTGCCCAATGGTTAAAGTATTTCCCTCAACCAAGATTACATAGGGGGAAAGGGATTAAAGGGGTTTAGACATGGTCTGATACAATCATCTCAAGAGTCCTTTCTGGTTTCTGCTGGAACCAGGCCTAATCCATAAGGTAGAACTTTAACAGGTCTTGTGAGAAGGGTCCAGCTCCTTCAGATCACAAGATTTTTGTCAGCCTTGTTTTCGTTTGCTGAAAGCTGGGTTTGGGCTCCCATACGTATTAGAAAACTATTTAACATTTTTTATACCTCCAACTCTTTTCTTCATGCTAATAATTAAATTGAAGTCAGACCTGATACTTAGAGCGAGATAGACTGTCCCATTCCACTTAGTTCAGCAATTTGTAGACTCTTGTGTTGTGTATTACCAACACTTTTTAGAAATGACCTTGTAGCAGAGCTCCTCCAGAGTTTTCTCTTAGCTATTCCTTGAGAAATGCTGGCTATCTTGTGATAAGCCACTGCTTTTTGCATTTGATTTCCTTGAGAAAGTGTATTGCAAATATATGATGTGATTCGTTTTGCAAACTGAACTCACAATAGAAAGGCTTTAAGCACTAATCAGCACTATAAGGAGTTGTTTCGGCAGTGAGACCTTACCCATGTTCCACCTTGGTCTCGTTTCTCCTTGACTGCACCACAGTCCAGCTCCTGGCACTAGGTCCTTCCTCCTCTCCTCTCCATCACTGGCCCCTCCAGCACGAGTCTCTTTCCCCACTTCATACTGCTCCCAGCCTTCTCCTCTTTGGAGCCCTTCTTTGCTTCAAGCAAAACCCACGCACGTCAGTGCTTTGCCACCAGATGGACTGACCATGGGAAGATGGGGCTGGACCCCGGAGGAAAGGAGTGATGGCAGACAAAGTGTGAACTGCTACGGACGTCAGGGTTTGTCCATCCCCATCCTCATCTCGTTCTGCGACCAAACCAGAGGGCAGCCCACTTGCCTTTCAAATGAGGGGAGCCACAGAACCACTGTGACGTGGCAGGAAGCAGCATGTGCAGGAGTGGACTGTGAAACAGCTCCAGTGTCCATTTTCACAGAAAACTGAGCACTTTCATACAGTTACCCCTGGAAAGATGTCCCCTTCCTATGCTCCACCAGTTGGTCCCCAGTGTCGTGGCATGTCCTGACACCCAAACTCTGTTTTGCAGGGAGAGCGAAGCACATCAGGTGGACTGGCAGGGCTGACCCTGTGCTGTGCCTGAGGAGGGTGACTGGGTGGACTGTGGGCCACAACCTGAAGGACGAGTCAGAAATTATTGTTTCAAGTCAGATGGACTTATGATGTGCCACTGCTTCCTGTCCCATATCTGAGGACCAACGGCACCTTCCAAGGGGGGTCTATGTCACACTTATGGTGTTTGTTGCAATAGTTATCATGGGATCAAGGGTATGTAGGATATTTTTCCACCATTTTCCCTGGCTGCAGTGTGTTTGCTGCTCACTAACAGAGTAGTCACGGTGCCTTCAGCCAGTGATGCCATGTGAGAGCCCTGCTTCTGAAACAGCAACTGTTGCACCAGGAACATGGGGGCAAACCCATCCTCCATTCTGGATTCTCAGTGCCTCTTGGGGACTTTGTTTTCTAAGATAACTGTCTTACAAATTACTAATAAAAAAGATTTTAAAAACTTCTTTGCATTTTCTAGAAGTTGTTATCCTATTTAGCAAATAATCATCTTGTGTCTTGATAACTTAAATGATTACTCTTCTTGATTAACAACAAAAACTGATGAGTTGGCCTTTCCAGGGGCCATAAGCAGAGTCAGCCAAGCAGAAAATATAAGTGAAGGGAAAACAATTAAAAGTTGTTTTCGTTGTAACATTGGAGTTGATTGTTATAGTTACATTTTTTCCTGTACAGTATGAAAACCTTCACCGCACGCACAACTTTTCTCTTCCAATGATAGTATGTGGATATACAGAGTTTCGTATTGATCACATTAGTTATGGATTAGTAAGCAGCCCACATGTGGTAGTTTGAGCCTTCCTTTCATGATTGTGAAATAAATGATCACAGTAGAGAACTATTCTGTTACCCAGGATCATAGGGCTTACAGTCCAAGGAAGTAATATGAACCAGGCACAATTGGCTGTGACATAAGGAAGGATGTACAATTGGGGCAGCATGCATGCTGTTTGTGAGTGCATGGCATGATACAGAAAACTGCAGACAGAATGTTTAAAAACACACATCACAACAAAACAAAAAAAAATTAGAAATAATCTTGATAGTGTTCTGTGGTTATGTCCTAAAATGCCTAATTTTACAGCATTGTTTCTGGGTATAATAGATTTTAAAGAATCAGCCAAGGTCTTCTCATTTAAATGTTTATTGTTTATGTAAAAGGTGATAATATATTGAAAAATCATGCACACATTAGCACCTGCTCACAGCTAAATAGCTGCCAGGGGAGAAATCCAGCAAAACCAGCCAGAAGAGATTACATGTGAGGGTGAAACAGTGTCCAGGTTCTGTCTGGAGGTCTGAGTTCTGCAGTGATTTCCAGGAGCTGGCCTTGATGATTCTCCTGGGTCCCTTCCAACTAAGGATGTTTCTAGGACCTTCTATGATTCTCTAACACTTCTGGCAAACCCCAAAACCAGGTTCCCACAGGACTGGCATGCAGACATCCAGTCACATAAAGCTGGTGTGCCAGATTCCTGCCTTCTCCTCCCCTTTCCTGCCATACAGACACTGAATTATATTTTCCTACACTAATTGAATGTTCTAGTATCATATGCTTGCATCAGCTGTATAAATGAAAAAGACCTTAATGTGTTTGTTAATGAAAAAGTTACAGTGGTATATTAAAGAAGAGTTTATTTAATTTTGTTTAATTTAAAGGTCATTTAGCAGACTGAGCATTAATGATGTACAGCAAATGTATATCTTCGAAGGATTCTCCGTTATTGGGTGTTCTTAGACAAGAGTCTACATTGCATATATAGGATTTAGATAAATTACTTCTCTGGGTAACACAGTATGATAAGTGGACATTAATTCATGTTAAATTACAAAGAGATTCCTTCAGAGGAATTATTATATCCCTGTGCATACAAAAGACATCCTCTGCATCTGACTTCCTGGGAAGCCAGACATTATGTGTGTTATACCAAATTGCACTTGTATTCATTTTAATAACATTAATCATGATGACTCCATTTGTCAGTTCCACCATAACTAAGCATTGCTGCTGTAATGGACCATTTAAAGTGTTATCA
The DNA here is from genome assembly GCF_003945725.1 of Corapipo altera. Lineage (NCBI taxonomy): Eukaryota > Metazoa > Chordata > Aves > Passeriformes > Pipridae > Corapipo > Corapipo altera. The sequence continues at coordinate 8,222,111 of NW_020884909.1, read as the reverse complement.
AGGACTGTTTACAATGGGTTTAATAGAGTTAGGAGCCAGAATTTAGCAGTCTCCTATCTGGTGTGATTTTCACTGTACTGCGAGGTGGCAGAGGCTTAGTAGGGATATAAGGTAGCAGAGATGACTAGAACATGCCTCTCAATCTGATCAGATTTGCTACCTGTGGGCTGAGGTGCGGTGTCCTGGTTTTGACTGGAATAGAGTTAATTTTCTTCTCAATAGCTCATGCAGTGTAGTGTTTTGGATTGAGGATGACAATAATGAGACAAAACATTGATGTTTGATTGATGCTAAGTAATGCTCATCTTAAATCAAGGACTTCTCTGTTGTCCATGAACAAACTTTTTAGTTTCCCAACAGAGAGGAGGTGCTCAAGGAGCAGGATGGAGCACAGCCAGAACAGCTGACCCAAACTGCCTGAAGGGATATTCTACACCATAGAGTGTCATGCCCAGTGTATAAACTGGGGGAGCTGTCCAGGAGCCAGGAAGGCTTCCTTTTAGTTCTTCCACGGGGAAGAACTTCTTACCTTTTCAATGACTCTCTGTCTTTTTGCACACACAAATGAGGTTGCGCAGCATGACGCATAAATTTATACGTTTTGGAAGTTCCTTGTGAAATCCATTCCTATTTTTTTGATGCTTCTGCAAAACATGTCTCATTGCTAATTCATGCTAATCCTAGCTGTTACTTGTGTTGGATGTTGTCAAATTCTACTTGTTTTGCTGTCGGTGAGCCAGTTTCTTGTGTACATGGTGACAAGCGTTGGCTGTGCAGTTTTGGCTACACTTTCAGTGCCTACTGCTGCATTTGAAGCAAGGGTGTGGGATCCAGTTTCAGGTGTGCCCAAAACCTCTTGTCCAGCAGGGCCTCTTTGGAGGGTGAGTAAGTGAGAGTTACTATGAGTTGTAGACAGAGAGAAGACCATCCAACTGGGAGGCTTCTGGAGCACACTTCTCAGTTCACTGCTCAGACATGATCAGTAGTCCCACTCCTTTGGAAATACTGCCCTAAAGGACACCTTTGGATGACTCCAAGGCAGTGCACATACAGATAAAGAATTTTCTTTTCTCCCTAGGGCATTTCAGGTCTTTTAAGGTTTTTTTGAGAATGAAAATAGGTCATAAAATCTTGAGACAGAGGCTGCAAGTCCACACCAGCTGTCTGTGACACTATTTCCAGATGTTCCCGATCATAGCCATCATGGCCCACTGCAGGAATACTGGCAAAGGAGCTGTCTCTTTGATCTCTTTGTACCAACTCCTGTGTATCCTCCATCTCTGCTCCTGACTTTCCTGGCTGAACTGCATATTGCCCTTGTCTGCAAAATCTATTACAGTACAGAGACACTCCTTTACTTAACCAAGGGTCTTCATTTCTGATTCATTGAAAGTATAAATGACAATTCCCGGGCATCTTAAACAATGGCCATTTGTATGGAGGCTTGAGCTAAAACCATATTTGCATCCTTGAAGGGCATTCTCACTGAAGGAAGCAGTATGGGGCCTCACACCTGGAGAGAGAGGAAGATCCCATGCCTCTCACCGCAGTTTTGTCAAGTGTAATCCCACTGTTCTGCTGCCAGCAGGCTGCCATGGCATTTCACATCCAGACATGGGAAGGCTTAATGAGGAATGGGCACTGCCTGCCTGCTGCAGGACAGACGACTTGCTCCTCTCTTAACCTAGTGAGGCTGAAAGACAGCAGAAATACAAAATGTGTGAAAAAACAGAGCAAGAAATGCCATCAGCACCTCATTGCAAAGACAGGACAGCCACAACACAGCTCCTGGTGTTATCACCACCTGACAGTTCTCCTGCAAAGTCCTTTTGCTGTTATGCTATGAATCTGTGCTGAAGGCTACCTGGGCATTGGTACAGGCTTTATGAGGGAAAGTTGGTTTGGTTCATCCACACTCTGCCTTTCTTGTGAAGTGCTAGGAGGTGCACTGAAAGAATCTTAGAACCACAGAACAGTTTGGATCAGAATGGACTTTAACAGTCGTCTTGTGTGGTCTCCAAGCCCCGGACCCTTCTGGGAACTTTCTGCCTGGGGGAGGTGAGCCAAGCATTGTGACACAGTGTGATCTGAAGATCTGAGAGTTTTCCTCCCTTCCCAGAAGGCATCGCCACCAGTGGACATTGCCCACAAGAAGCTGGGTCTCCCAGGGCTTGGAGGGCAGCACAAGGGATTCCTGCTTCATCCAGGGGCTTGGGGCACTGGGGGCCTTGATGGGGGCTGGAGGATGGCAAACAACAGCACACAGCAATGAGGTGAGCAGTGGCACTGGGAGGTTGTCACTTCAGTCCACACAAGGTGAGAGATGTGAAGGGCAGTTCCAAAAGCTGTGCGTCCCAGAGAGCTGTGCAGTGTGCATGGTGCATAGAGAACACATTAGGACATTAGGAGAGAAGTACAGGGGTGGAGGTGGATGCACCAAGTCCAGCCTGACTGGACAAGTGCTGCTGGATGAACTTGGCAACTACAGAAAACTGACGTTTGCGCACTTGCTCATAGATGCAGTCCGTGACACTGCAGGCTCAAGAGTGGGAATACCCACTCCACACTGAAATACAACTGCATGGAAGCATCCCTGCTTTATGCCGCTGGTGCAGACAGTAGACTTCTCCCCAAAGTGGAGCCAGCTGGTCATTGAGTAAATACTGAATGGATGCTGCTGGTTAACTTAATTTTTCCTCTCTGCCCATTGTCCATGTGTCCATTGGCTGTGATTTTATTTATCTACAAATATTTGCTGAATTGTGGAAAGTTTTGAGTTCCACTTCTCAGGTTTAAGACTAAAATGTACAGTACTGGGACAAACACCCGTTCTTCTGAGCTCTTAGACTTTAGCTCTTAGAATTAATGTTAATTTTTATTATAAGGAGTACATGCTGTGGAGAGTTTAACATGGCTAGCAGCTTAATATTTATTTTGCTCACTCCTTCCACAGTAGGATGGGGGAGAGAATAGGAAAAGCAAAAGTGAGAAAACGCGAGGATTGAGATAAAAACAGGTTAAGCAAAGGATGGAGGAAAACAAAAGCAAGTGATACAAAACATCTGCTCACCCCTTCCCACAAAGAGGCTGATGGTGCCCAGCCAGTCCCTGAGTGACATCTGCTTTGGAAAAACTCCTTCTCCCATTTCTGCTGCTGAGCGTGATACTGTATGATAGAGACATCCTTTTGGTCAGTTGAGGTCAGCCCTCCAGCTGCATCCCCTGACAGCCTTTTGCCCATGACCAGGCTCCTCTCTGAGGGAGAAGCAGAGAACATCTTGATGCTGTACAAGCTTGCCCAGTGAGACCCAAATGTTGGCATGTTACCAACATTGTTTCAGCACCTGCTGGGCCTGATTGTGCTGCCAGCTGGGGAAAGTGTTCAGTGACCCACCACTGCAAGGCCTGGCCTTGTCCAATGGATGCCTTCTCATGACGGCCCCCAATATCCCACTTCAAATGCAACCACCAAGTAAGTTTTTTCCCAAGACAGGCAGGACACAAACTGAGGACAAGAGTGAAAGCAGGCTTTTTGAACTTAAAAAAATTACTTTTATTTTGGGAACCAATAAAATTATGGTAAATATTTACAAATAATTATCTCACGTGAAGGTTACGTAAAACCAAATGTCCACAAGTAACAGTCACTCTCATGAAAAGACACACAGATATTGAACTATGCCAATCTTATTGCATGTTTCTTCAACTAATCTAAAAATAAAAAATGTTGCAGTCAACCATTTAATTTAGAATAAAATCACAAATTTCATTATTGACAAGAAAAAGAATTGAAAAAAACCCAAATAAATGACCCCCCCCCCCCCCTTCAAATGTCCCCTCTTTTTTGACCCATGTTGAAGCACCCCCGGTCCCAAGCCCACCACCTGTTTTGCTCCCCAAAACAAACCCCAAAACAAAATCCCCAAAATAATGTTCGACATCTTTGGCAAATTGGCACTGCTGTAATTACATTCAAATATTATAACACACAAAAGCAACACACTGCACTAAGGAAAAAACACCAATATTTCAAGTCTGTTCTTTTCCTACTAGAAAAAAAGAATACAAAACATACACATTTTAAGAAGCATTTTTTCATCTGTTTTGCAACAGATGTTATCCCCTACTTTCAAAGGCAATTCAACAGTTATTTTTATGAGTTGTGGTTTTTTTTTTCTTTGTAAGTTTTTTTTTGTTTGTAATGTATTTTTTAAGGGATGGAGGCTTTTATTTTTCTCCCTCTCTTTTCTTTTTCCTCTCTTTTCAAAGAAGTAAGGTTCAATGCAGGCATTGCAGACTTTGGTGGATACAGTAGACTTGTATTTCTTTGATACTAGACATCCCTAATACAAAGTAGTTTGTCTGTAAGAAAAAAAAACCTGTTCTTTTTTTTCTTGGAAAGGAATTCCATTTGCAATGAAATGAGTTTCTGTAATTTCAAAATGTACAAAGGCCACTACAAAGTGAAAACAAGGTTTCTTTCCACAGGAGACTCAACAAAGGGAAAGGCAGGTCTAAATGCCCACTGGCCACTTTTCCCATCTAGTTTTGACAACGCAAAACCAGAGACCTTGGACACAGGGGTCTGTCTGGGTGGTGTCTTGGGCTGATGCAGGACTAAAGTCCACCTCTCCACAACCTCCACCAGCATCTGAGAGATTTGAGTGTGCCTACACATATACGTGTGGACAGGAATCCCTACGTACCCACCTGCCCCACAATGCTGTGGCCTCATCCAGCTCAGTGCCCTTGATCTGGTTCCTGCCCTGGAGCTCTTGCATCCTGTGAGCCCTTTCACAGGACTGGTGAGCGAGGTCACTACTGGAGCTGACACGCTAGCCATGACACCGAGGGCAGCAATCCTGACACTGCTTTAACGTACTTTTCACTCAATATTTGCATGTCGAGTCTCATATAGCTCAACTAGAAAAAGGACACTGGTTTTGATCCTTTCAGATCTTTTTGTCTCTCACACTGCAGTAATGTGTGCCTGTGATAGGAGCAGGTCTGAGGGACCACAGGGCTCCACAGCTGGTGTCCAGAGCCTCACATCGCCCCTGAGCACTCTGCCTCCAGCACGAAGCAGCTCTAGTCAGAGCTCGGGATGTGTACCCAGTGCCTGTGTCAGTGCAAGCCACTTGATCTAACTCTGCCTGACAATGCCCATACAGGACCATCACTTGGGTGCCCAGTAAGACACTTAAGCCAAGAGCTGTTGGTCCTCTAACATTAAGTAATGAATCCAGAAGAAAAAGCAGGTTTTTCCAGAGTTTGCTGGGACAGAGTCATAGGGTGGATCAGCTTAGTGCTGTGCTACTTGTTGTGCCTGTGGACTCATATTTCCCAGTGGCAAATATACGCAGGAAAGAGCACAGCACCAGGGAGGACACTCAGTCATAGCTGTGTTGGAGTCAATAACAGCTACACAAGTTGACTCCGCCATGGCTCTTAAAGCTATGTGTACCTGTGGCTGGAAATAAGCAAGACCATAACATGGCTTCCTCTCTCCTCCACGCTGAAGGACATGTAAAATAGGTAAATTAAAGAAAATAAGAATACACATACAACCCCATCAGCTAAGCGTGGCAGGGCATTTATTAAAACCCAGCAACTGCTAAGACTTGGCATAGCAAGCCCACCACACTACCCTCACCCCTTGCTGTGCCCTCTCCCACTGCACTGCCCTCACACCACAGCACCAAGAGAACTCAGCCACAGGGAGCCAAAGGGGGGTGATGGCTTGTAAGCACTCCACTGTTGTGAGCTCTATGGACTGGTCAGAAAAGATTTCTTCCAAAAGATGCCTCTCATCATTTTACCCCTTTTTCCATTTTTCTTCCCCTGGTGCTACTTCTTTCCTGACTGCCTCCTTCCCAAGTGCATCAAGCACCGATGTTGTCCCAACACTTGCAGTCCCAGTGTCAATCAGACCACTGCTCAGACATCTTGGAATGAACACACACTCTGGCCCCAGTGTTTTTCTGATTTAACAGTGAACAAGCAGAGTTTTTGATCTGTGGATCCAGTCCTAAGACATCCAGAGCTCTTCAGTCTGTAGAGCTGCCTAACAAAAATGCGTCCATAATGGAGTCTTTGGACACAGATGCTAAGCAAACTCAGTGCCCACAATGTTTTATGTCTTCTTTACAGTCACAGTATCACAGCACTTGATTGAGGGTTTCCTCAAAAAGTCAGTTCATGCAATCCTGTCTCATGACTTCTGTTGAGTTTGTCTTATGGCAGCATTTTCCTTCTCCACCTTTCAGATTTCATTTCTTAGCCTGTCTGTGTCAGCAATGTATTTAATAAAATTATTGCTGGAATGCACAGTCCTGGAAAACCCTTCATCTAGCCAAGTGTATTACTGAGTTTAGTGCTGAAACTGCCTGAACGCACTTTGTGGGGCTGATTTCTGCAAGGGTTTAGTGATGATACACTGCTCTACAGGGCATCCCATCTGAGTAAAGGGTTGGTAGAGCAACTTAAACCCCTGCACTGGTCTTACTCTCTCTCCTCCTTGCAGTCCCAAGGGGTCATTTGCTTCTCCACCTCACCCAGTGACCTCTCCCCCATGAAACAGAGAGACCACGGAGGACAGATGGATGCAGACAGTCCTCCCTTATCGTTGGAGGACCACCTTCTTCTACCAAGAGTGCCTTTTAAAGACATTCTCCAAGGAGGACATTCCCCCCAGTGAAGATCATGGTCAGAAAGTCCAGTCCTCCTGAGGAAAGGAGTTTGTAAATCCCAAGTGAAACATTTTCAAAACCAGAAAGTACTATCAAGAAGTGCCTTTTCCAGCAGCATGGCATGAATACTCCATGACCTAATTTTTACTGGCCATTCTTGCCAGGAACATGTCCCAGCAGATGTGAGCATGCCATGGCTAATGTGTTTTGGGAGAAGGGCCAGGTACAGGTCCCTGCCTAGCACGTGCAAGAGTGGGAGCTTTGGGTTTCCCCTTGGCAGCTCTGACTGGGACCTGTATGCTGCCCGTGCACCCCTGCAGTCCCTGGGACGGAGCCCACCACTGTGCCTGGCAGGTCAACTCTGGCAGAGGTCTGGTCCTGGGGAGTCCTGATGAAAGCCTTGAGGCCAGTCAGACCCACTGTGCCTTTCCTAAGTCCCTAGCTGAAGTACAAGGGCTGCTTGTCTGAGCACGCAAACATCTGCCAAAGTCTCATGTTTGGTCTTCTTAACGTTATCTAAATTAACATACATCACACAACCCATGCTGCTAAGGAAACAAATAAAAGAAATGTGGTTGCAGGGCATTCGGTAGAGTGGGTGAAAGACCCACATGCCAATGACAAGAGCTGCTGTTCCTTCACTGGTCACACAGATAGATTTGGTTTAGCCCAGTCTGGTCACCAAGCAGATGGCGTCCCCATAGCTGATGTAACCCAGTCACCTCTGCTCCAGAACCAACAGCAGCGCCTATGGTCACGCCCTTGTTTCTCACTTCTTCAGCAAAGGCACTGGATGGCCACGTCCCTTCCTGAACTCACAGAGAAGGTGCATACAGGAAGCCTCATCCAGGCTCTCACATGTGGTCCCAGGAATGGTAATGTCCTTTGCAGATTTGTCCAAGCAATCATGGGGTGCTCAGAAAGGTACAAACCCAAAGCAGTGCTTCAGAAGGTTACCTGTATAAACTGTCCATGCTGTTATTTGTCTTTAGTTAAAAATGGGTCTGTATCAGTTATTAATTGCTCATAGATGAAAAGTAGGACTTACCAATAAGCTTGTCACAAAACTTACTTCTGGATTAGGGGCAAAATTTGAAAGACTCTGGCCAGGATCCCTGATGGGCTCTGTGAACATCCCACTGAAATGTCATTGAGCCAGTGGGACCTAAGTGTCTCTGTGGCTTTCAAGGATCAGAACACATCTGCCCTGGAAACTTGTAAGTGATGGTTGCACTTCCATAGCATAAGAAGATTCCACTGGAGTTGGAGAGAAAACTTCTCAGCACATCAGTGGCCACTTTGGACACCAGACATGCAGCACAAGTGGTGAGGTGGGGAGACAGGAGAGACAATAGTGTTAACTCAGGAGCTGCCATTTCAGAGAAATGCTTGTACAGTTGGAAGCAGGTAAATACCTCCTTGAATGTTCATCCACAGGAATCAATCTCAGGTTTGACACCAAAAACCCTTCTTCCACCTTGGGGCACTCATGGGCAAGTGGCAACAGGACCCCTTAGCAGACCCTTTGTGGCTCTGGGTGGATGAGGATGGTTGGGCCAGAAGTAAGGAGGCTATGGCCAGATCTTCATCTCAACAGAACCAGGGAGCTTCTCCACTGCCTTCAGGAGGGAAGGGATGGGGTCATGCCCATCATCCTTATGTGACTGAGGTTGTCTGCCCCTTGGCCTGGGGCGGGGGAAGGCTGTAGGGAGAGATCAGCAGTTCTCCTGTCTCCGTAGAGCTGCCCTGATTGGTGTAGCTGCTTAGTGGATCATTTGCAGGCATTCTCCTCTCTTAGGTTAGTCCCCCACAAGCCACGCATTGAAGGACATGTGACTAATAGTGCTCCCGCTCTGGGCAGGAGGGAAGAAATGTGGAATTAGCAGGGCAAAATTCCCCCCAGGCGTGTCTGGGCTACAGTGGCTGGAATCTGCGACGCCTTCACAGAAACACACAGACCCCCAAAACAAGTCCCTTTCCCTCTAGTTTACCTTGGAAAGTGAGTGCAGCTGCCCTCATGCCTGGTACACCCCACTGAGTACAATCCACTAAACAAAAATCATTACCATGGTACTTCTTCCCCTTCCGCTCAGGGTTTTCATGGCTGGGTTTTAGCACACAATCTATCGAGATGTACATAAGGTGTCTGCTGTTATTTAGGAATTCCCTCCTGGAGGCTGCTTAACTTGAAGCCACCAATTTGTTTCAGGGCTATGATGGCAAATGAACATAAATGAATATTAAGCAGTAAAATATCACAAAATTGTCAACGTCTTTCAGTTACCCATGTGTTTGATACCAGCATGTAGCATGATCTCACACAACTGTCAGATAGGATGCTGTATGTAGAAATAATATCAGCCCAAAATACAGCCACAATGAGTGTTAACCTGGTTCAAAGTTGCTTAAAGCTTACTGAGTTCTTTGAATCAGTGCACCTGTTTCAAAACACACTTTCAGATGTGTTTTGAGTTTGTATTTTTACAATGTTGCTGCTTATGCTTAACCCACTCTTCTAGTAATACAAACAAGCAAGTAGC